>NW_026251796.1:0-135930 GCF_025024155.1 Gamsiella multidivaricata
ATCCTACACATGTTGTTTGTGCCGGCACCCCGAGCGAAGAGGTTTTTTTTTAGCTTGCTCTCTTTGTGAACTTGATATGGAAACGTATGAACCTGTATTGTACATGTGGTATTTTTTGCCATGAAAAGGTGAAGAAGAGCAAATGGATAGGTTCGTTAGCTAGGAAGCGAAGGAGAACGATGGAGCAAGGATGAAAAGACCATCCTCTGCTCGAGGCGCTGGTTTGTGCTGTGTTGAGCGATTGTCTGGATGGTACACCCAGCCAAAAGACCATCATTAGAGATAGTCGCCACTCATCCAATGGTACATGTCGCACAATGTTTTGCGCATAACGGCATGACCACAGTCCTCTCCCTAAAAAAACAACACAAAAAAAACACAGCTCTTCTCTTCCGTTCCTTTTCACTGTCTCCTTCTCCCAGTCAGTTGCGGTTGCGTCGGCTCCTGTCCTGCTTGAACGACCTAGGCCATTTCATCCAACATCAGACACGTTAAGCCTGTACAATGGATCACGGCGACTATATCACCGATATCGAGAGGTAAGTCAGAAACAGGGTACAGAAAAGTATGCTATCCGCCCCCGCGGATACCAGTCAATGGCGGCGAAAGAAGGAATACTCACCAATCCGCATATTGAATTAGCAGCATCCGAGCTCGCGACGATGTTCTCGCTTCTGCCTTGGCATCGCAACTTGATTCTACCTTGGAGATATCCTCTCTTTTAGGATCCAGCACATACCAGAAGGACTTGCAGCCGATTCGAGTCCGCACATCTTATGACTCAAAATTAGGACCTGACGGGAATACTCAGGAACCATCTGCAGCAAATGTCCAGCCTCCCTTCACAGGTAATACCCCAGCCCCTTTCCAATTATTTCCAGCACTGTTATGACATCTCTCGGTTACCAGTTAGCTTTGGTCCCGGACTGGAGAGGTATCATCTCAGCCGCTACAAGCTGCTGGGCAAGTAAAAGTGGACACTTCCTTGCCATTAAGCAGCTGCTGACCGAGAGAAATAACCGGATAACACCATGTAGTTTTACATAGCAGTCAAGATGGGGTTCTACTTATCTGGAAAGATTCTAACAAAGCTTTCACACGCTCTGTATGTCTAGAATCTTGCTCCACGGCTACCATCGCCCACCCTTACAACCCCGCCGCCAACTCCACCGACGTCGATATGCTGCCAGATATACATTACAAGATGGAGGGTATCATACTAGGAGAGAAGATAGGCCATGGAGGCCAAGCAGAGACCTTCAAGGCTAAGTATGAGATGGATGATGTGTTTGTCAAGAGGTTCCTGGATCCTAAACACGAGGATTGCAGGCGCGAGGTGGCCATCTTCAAGCAGGTTTTCAACAGACACATCGTTCAGTTCTACCATGTGGAAGGGGACTTGCTCGTAATGGAATACCTCGAGGGTGGCAGCCTATCTAGAGCTATATCGAACAATGCTGTCTCGGACTGGGAGCACAAGATACTGATTGCGAGGCAGGTCTCGTCAGGTCTGGCCTATCTCCACAGCCTGGACATCATCCACTGCGACATCAAAAGTGCCAACATCCTCCTCAGTAAGCACGGAGATGCCAAGATATGCGACTTCAGAAAGGCGCGCACGGTCGACCAGAGCGATGAGGGCGGTGGGGGCGGCACACTTGCATGGATGGCGCCCGAGCTGCTCCAGGACCCGCCCCAGTACACATCTAAGTCTGATGTTTATGCTCTAGGGATGGTCATGTGGGAGATGGCCGCCGGATGCACGCAGCCGTACCAAGGACACGATCCAGATAGCATAACACAGTGCATTAGGAACGGCTATACCGAAGATATCCCAGAGGACACACCCGAGGAGTATGCAGCCTGCATCCATGAGTGCTGGAAGCAGGAACCGGAGAAGAGACCGGCAGCAGAGGATGCGCTACCGGATATGCATGACACACCTCAGGACAACGATGTCGACGTTATTCGGATTCCGGAGGAGGATCAGCACGAGAGTCTGCGGTATCTGATGAAGGGTGTCAGAGAGGGCTCTCCGAATGCATACTACCAACTGGGATTGATATATTTGTATGGCAAAATTGTGTCCCAAGACGATACAAAGGCCGCAAAATACTTTCTGACGGCTGGTGAGCTGGGGAATGAGAAGGCTCAGTGCGATCTCGGCCACATGTACAACGAGGGGCGCGGCGTAAAGCAGGATTATGCCAAAGCTATGGAGTGGTACCTCAAGGCAAGCAAAGCTGGAGTCGTAGGCGCCAAATATAAGATCGGCCACATGTACCAGTGCGGCCTCGGCGTGGACAAAGACTATACCAAGGCTATGGAGTGGTATGTAAAGGTAAGCGACGCAGGAGATCTAGACGCCAACTTCAGTATCGGATACATGTACCATCATGGTCTTGGTGTGAAGCAGGACTTTTGTAAGGCGATGGATTGGTATCTCAAGTCAGGCGGTGGCGGATCGACAGATGCCAAGTTAAACATCGGTTACATGTACTATGAGGGTATCGGCATGGAACCGGACTATCCCAAGTCAGCGGAGTGGTTTCTCAAGGCGAAAGAAAGTGGGAGCATCCAGGCCCTATACTGCCTCGGTGACATGTACGCCAACGGACTAGGAGTGGAGAAAGACTTACTGATGGCCGTCGAGTGCTATCAGAAGGCATGCCAGGAAGACGAGAGCACCAACGATGTGGGACTGGACGACGACGACAAACAAGCTCAACTGAGGGCTATGGAGTGGTTTCAAAAGACATCTGCAGACGGATTTCTCCCAGCATATCATCTACTGGCAGAAGCATACTTCAATGGATTTGTGGTCAGCAAGGACGGCTCCGAGGCAGAGAAATGGGCCTGCAAAGCGGTCGAGGAAGCAGAGAAATGGGCAAAGACAAAAGCAGGGAAGGAGTTCCGCGAGACGGGAGGCACCAACGCATTCGAAAGCGCGGTCGAATGCTGCAAGAAGATTCTAAGGGATGTAGACAGGCAAAAAAGGATTGAAGAATAGATGACCTGAATGAATAAATAAATGCTCAAGCTCCCAAGGAGCAGTGCATGGGGCCATCAAAGATAGAGGGCACGCGCTACGCGACCAGCTCGTCAGTCAGCAAGACGATGGCGGCCCTGATATATCTGTGCACAACACGCTTCCTGTCCACCACATTTATGAAGACCACCGCGTTGACTGCCTTACGCACTTTGACGACCTTCCAAAGACAGGCCAGTTCGTCCCAGATGCCTGTTTAGGGACCATTAATGACCACGATAATTCGTCTTCACAAAAATATGACTCGGCACGATATCGCTACCACTCTGGCACTATCCATGCGAGTGTGCCGCCCTCACTGCCCTGACCGCTCTGACCGACTATGCGTGCCTTTCTAAAGTCGCATATCTTGGCATCTCCGCACTGGTCAAGGAGGATGTTGGCGCTTTTGTAAACCTGGGGGCCAAGGGAGAAACCCATTAAAAAGGATAAACGTGGTTTTCACAGGATACTCCACGACAACACGCCACGAACGCAAAGAGGCGTAACAAGTCCATCATCATCTCCGTCAAATGAAGCAAAGTGCTTTACAGGGTTTATTGAGAAAGAGTGAACAAACGAACAAAAGGCAAAGACACGTTCCTCTTTCCGCCTCCCTATCACGTACTAAAAAAAGATCACTGAGGAAGAATAGGTACGTAAAAGGTAAAAAGAAGAAGACCTCGAAGAAAGAGAGAGAAACGAACAAAGTGCGGTGTGCTGAGATGGGGATCTGTAGATTTCTGCTGATTGAATTGCCGACGAGACTCCCAGCCCCGCTTATTTATTTCATATTCAACAATGACAATCAACATAGTCTATGCTATAGCTGCAAAACATGGAATGCTAATGTAACGCGAGCATCAATATTGCCCTGGTCGGCCGCTCTGCGAAGCAACGTCATGCCCTTTGACTTGTTCGTACGAACACCTCTTCCCTCGAGATACAATTCGCCTAACCGGTATTGCGCATCGTGCTTCCCTTGATCGGCGGCCTTGCGAAACCATTTCACTGCCTCAGAGTCGCTCTGAGGGACGCCTTGGCCTTGAAGATAGAGCATACCGAGATCGTACTGTGCAGGTGCATAGTCCTGTTCGGCAGCCATCGAAATCCATTTGTGGGCCTCATCATAGTCTCGCTCGACACGGTCACCCGTCACATACATGTCTGCGAGGAAGCACTGCGCCTCGACATCCCCTCGTTTGGCAGCCTCGAGATACCATTTTATGGCTTCGTCGTTGCTTTGAGAGACGCCGCATCCACAGAGGTACATAAAAGCCAAGTGAGTACATGCTTTGGTATCTCCATCGTCAGCTGCCGTTTTAAGTGTCTTTCGGGCGAGGCGGTAATCCTGGGAAACCCCATTGCTACCGGTAAGAAATAAAAGCCCAAGACAAGTCTGTGCCGGGGCGTATCCTTGATCAGCGGCCTTCCGGTACCATTCTACAGACTTAGTGTAATCCTGTAGGATACCATCTCCAGTGCGGTACATCTCTGCCAACTGATACTGGGCCTTTGCGTGTCCCATGTTCGATGCCCTCCGGAAGCGCTCTGCGGCCTCTGCACGATTGCGCTTGACCCCATTCCCACTGTATTGCCGTAGTCCCTGATCATATTCATCGTCGGCCGATAGGCTATGCGCTGTCTCATCTGCACTATCTCCACCAGCATTGTTGTGGACTCCAGGGACCTGTAACGTATCCTCGATCTCGTCTGTAGTAGGCCTGTTGTTCGGATCCGCATCGATGCATCGGGTCATAAGCACCGTGTAGTCCGGAGGTGCGTTCTGATCCAGCATCTCCCTCATCACAATACCGAGCGCAAAGACGTCGGACTTGGCCGAGTATTTTGGGCTGCGACTTATCAGTTCCGGCGCAATATATCCTGCCGTCCCTTTTCGTCTGTATCTGGAGACAGAAACAGCAGAATCCATGACCTTAGCCATTCCAAAGTCGCATAGCCTGACCTCGTTGTGCTTCGTCAACAAAATATTGTCTCCCTTGATGTCTCTATGGATGATATCCATGCTATGAAGGTACCCCAGTCCCTGAGCCGCCTCCGCCGCAATCCTTATTTTGTTGTCCCAATCCAGTCTTGGTATGGCTTTCGTGAGACTGCCGCCTTCAGCATAGTCCGTTATAATGTAGGCATAGAGGTCATCCAGCTCCACGCCGTAGCACTGAATGATGTGTCTGTGTGCGAGCCGAGATACAATCTTTGCTTCCGTCTTGATAACGCTGTTGTCCCCGTTTCCTATTCGAAGCCTCTTCACGGCCATCATGGTTCCATGCCTGTTCCACTTGTAGACCTCGCCAAATGCGCCGTTTCCAACGAGCGTCTCAGGGCTAGGAGGCGGAACCTCGCCTAATTTGCCCCACGACTCGGGTAGGCTATTTACGAGAGTCCCTGACATTTGTGATAGTCGGTTAAATCGCTCTTTAAGAGGAGATAAATATGTCTGTTGGTACAGTACTCAAGAGCATTCATGTATAGTTTCTGAGACGTATTTTGCAAGCATGGAAGAGGGTTCATTGCCGGAACAGGATACACTTACTGTTAGAAAAAACTGGGTTCACAGGAGCGATGAAAGAGATAGGAGTAAGGTGTGAGGCCCTATATGGCAGCAGACACATAATACATGTTAGGGGCTCCAGTAATAGCTGTCGACGCCGGGAGCTACTGTTTTTACTTGGTCATCGACTTACCTAGTGAAAGAAGTGTGGGTGACTGCAAGTGCGCTCGATCGCAAGTGTAGGAGCGTATGTCAATGTATACGAGCGTGCATGTGCGTTTGGTTATGGGTGTTAGTGGGAGTGGAGTTGGGTGGTGTAGGGGCAGCGTGAGAGAAATTGGGGTAAAAAAAAAGAAATCAGAAATCATCTTGTATTTAAACATCCCCTGGACCAGAGAGTGGCGAACACGGTACCTGCTCCATGTTTATTAGCCAATACTGACAGGAACAGCATGTGCATAAATTGTCGTGTCTATTGTGCCATGGGTATACGTGCATATAAAATCAATAGCCTGAGGTGGACAGAGACTTGCGCTACTTTCGGCCTTTAGCTGGAGCGTTTTCTCCAGCTGAAGCAAAAAATGACGCCGATAAGCAGCACTCTGAAAGGGAACGACCGATCTCGACCTTCAAGTTCATCGTGCCCTGATTGGTTCCCTTGGTCAAAATCTTGACCGAATCTTCACGCTGCAGTAAATCCATCCATTCCTCGCCCTTGTTGTTCTATGATACATCATGAGGGTGACTGAGAATTCTGCGCCTAAGTCTGTACAAGAGTGCGATGAAGCTGTCCTGAGGCGTTCCGGTTTTAGAAAGAGGAGGATAGTCTGATATATGAGTTTTTTGCACAATCGCAGAAATAAGAGAGAAAGCAGGAAAGCATTTTCAATTTGTCTTTCGAGTCAGATCCGCCGATCTTCAGTCGCCAAAAGACAGGTCACATTCCCCGGGCCTACCTTTAGAGCCTGCCCAACAATTGCCACACCCTATCAATGTGTTAAAAGCTGAAGACTATTTGCTAAAAAAAAGGATATCGTCTCCGTCCCCTTCATGGCTGTCAACCGCCTCCCCCTTACAGGCAGTATAGTAGCGTCCGATCTGCAGCATCAAGATCTAGTGCGGGGCCAGGGCAGCATACGTTTGCATGATCGGCGAGTAACGCACCACAAAGATAGCGATCAGCGTTGCATTGCGCTGTAGATCCATCTCTTTGTGGCGGAAGATTGAAATGTATTATGCAATAGGAATTCACTTACTACAAGTTCCTTCCAATATGACTCGAGAGATTAGCTCAAGTTGAATGCGAGTGTGAGAGCAAAAACTGAAGGTAGAGTTGGAGCCGCAACTGGATCATATGTGTGCCAACGGTTACTGTTCATGGAGTGCGTTGGAGACTATACTATGCGACAATCGACTCGCGCCAAAGATATGCCTGCTGTCGGCGCGCTTCTAGCGGGACGAGAAAAAACACGAATACTTTCCGCATGTCTCTTTCCTTCTCTCTGATGCAAATCCTGACACCTTAAACAGGGAGTAAAAGACGCGAGCACTCGCCCCTTTGTACGTTTCTAGGATGTTTACTAATAATAGGGAGAATATGCTGCGTATTAGGGGATGGCATCTAAAAAAATAGCACAGCAGTTGCGGCGGGTTTAAAAATATAATGTTTCAGGTTCGTCAACAAGAACAGGGTCGTCTCCGAAAAAAGATGCTCATTTTTATGTGACTCTCGGTATGGTCGAAGATGATGCCGACCACTGAGACATTTAAAGCTGCGAGGCCTCAATGGCCCTTGTTGCGCACGGACTCTGGCTGAGAAACATGAGAGAAGCAATGAGAAAGAGAATGCCCGGTTCCATGCTTCTTGACAAGAAACCGGATGCGGCGTTTTCAGAGAGAAAAGAGGATCGTGCTCCTGTCCTCATTATTCTCATTCTCATACTTGTGGATGGATCTCAACAGTTGAAGAAATTTTAAAACACGGGGTGCATTATTTCGTACACCCACGTATTTTACCTTTTCCCTTCCCCCTCCCCCACTCATAGCAACGCATATTAGCGCATAGTAGCGCGAAGCAACGTATAGCAGCGCGTATGGTACTGCTGTGCTCTGCTTGGCCACTGAGTGTAGAGGCTCACTCCCACGACAACACAGTGTTTTAGGATGGTTACATAGATTAGCAGTGCTGTGACTCTCCCCTCCCTCCTTCTTACTCCCCCCTTCCCCCTTCCTCGTGCAACCGTTACCGAATTCCAATCTACATTCCTCGCCTCCCTCCAGATGGTACCCTATTTTCGCCCTCACTGTTGTAACCAGGGGTTCTTGTACCTACGGTTCGTGCTTTAGCCGATCCTGGCATTCTGTATAAAAAGGTCCCAGGATCAGCCCTTTTTTTTTTTTTTTATCCTCATCAAACCAACTCATCTTCTCACACTGCCAAAGTACAACACAGTACTCTCCTCTCTCTCTCTCTCACTCCTCTCACCTTATCACCCACGCAAGCCAACCATACAAAAATGAAGATTTCCGGTCTCTTCCCCAGCGCAGTTCTGCTCTTGGCCTCTGTCCTCACGGCTAACTCCATTCCAATTGACAAGGACCAATCCCCGGCACCAATCAACAGCACTTCCCCGGCCCCGACCAGCAGTACTTCCCCAGCTCCAAGCAACAGTACTATCCCGGTCCCAAGCAACAGTGCTATCCCGGCCCCAACCAACAACACTACCACTGTACCAAGGAACAGCACCTACACCATACTGAAGGCGTGCAAGAAGAAAGGTTATGCCGCTTTGACGTTTGAAAGCGGTCCTGGTAAATATACTGCAGACCTCTTGGAGAAGCTCGACGAGCTTGGAGTCAACGCCACGTTCTTTATCCGGTAGGTATTTGTCGCTTTCTTGTTATCCATCTATTTCCTGCTTGATAACCCATACTTACTAAAAATGTCTTTCGATTTCGAAATGTAGCGGTGACCAGGTTGCCAATAATTCTGCATTGCTCAGCAACATTACCGAGATGGGCCACCAGCTCGCGATCCACGCTTGGAGCGACGTCGACTTTGAGCAGTTGAGCGACAGCGATATTAGGTCCCAGATTTCCAACACTTCCGACATCATTTTCCAATACGCAGGTGTACGCCCTCGTTACGTCCGCGCCTCCGAGAGCCAGTGCGGAGAAGAAAACTGTCTCCCCATCATGCAAGAGCTCGGTCTGATCGCGACGGATGTCAATGTCGACACGAACGATGGAAAGTATAACAAGAAATCGGCTGACAAGTCAAAGGCAAAGCAAGATATCCTAAACCTTCTCAAGAACAAGAACAAGGGCTGGCCCTCGCTCATTGTCTTGCAGCATGAGTACCAGTTCACGATCGAGCAGCTTGTGGATTATGTGTACGAAGCTGCTTCGAAGTACAAGTTCGTGACCTTGGCAGAGTGCATCGGTCAACCCGCCTACCTGGATGACTCCACAGCTACGATTACCGCAACGGCGACATATAATTCGACGGCGACTGCCACGGTGCTTGCTTCTCCGACCGGTCTCTCTTCTGCTACCGTCACAACGAACGCTGCTGCCCAGTCAACAACAACTCAGAAAGTGAGCGCGGCTGGTGGAGCTGTTCAGGTCGCAGCCTGGACTTTGGCCTTGTCCGCTGTCATCGCCTTTGCCATGGTCTAAATGAGCTATTCCCTTCTTTTATGCGTATACATTTCACCTACATTTTTTATGACACCTTCCTTTACCATGCTTGTACAGTAATTCATGACACTCATAAGCATTTGATATAATAAATATTATCATCATTCTCTATCCTATATCATTCATTACAAAAAGATGCATGCCTTTGTAGTTGCAAACCTTGATGAGAACCGAAAAGAAAGAAGTGACTCAGGGTTTTTGCCTCCGCGCGTAGTTTTGTTAGCTCCCAATCTCTTTCTGTCAATCCCCTCCCATCTCTCTCTGTCTCTCTGACTGCCAAAGTGTAAAAAATATAAAATAAAATATAAAATAAAAAAGGAAAACTGAGACACGACGCGTCTCTCTTGCCTTGGCTACAACCAATCAAGGCGTGACATGCCTCTCCCCTGCCTTTCTCCCAGAGCGTGCCCTCCCCCTTTTCCTGTTTTGTCCTTTGAACCCAGATGACTATAAGAAGACCACGTTGTTCCCTGTCGTCACTAGAATCGGAATGTCATAAAAATAGATGTGATGCATGCCGAGTCAGCGTAAAATACTCGAATGCAGGGGTCGACAAGCGTCTTAGATCATCAAGCACAGCACCGAAACAGGGAAAAAAAATAGCTGTGTCGGGCCAATCACGTCCCTCCATCCTCACTCTTTCTCACAGACATTCCGCAATCTCTCTCTCTCACAGACAAAACAGGGGAGGGGAGGGTATTTTTGTGTCTATCAGAAACATAAACGTCCTGTCGGACTTTTTTCGTCAAGCAACCTCGCCTCCCGCCACTGCAACGACCCACTCTTTTTTTTTTTTTTAGGATAAAATGTTCCATACTGAGGACTCCTCGTGCAATGTAGTGCAGCATGCAATTAAAAAGAGACGCAATACTGTCTTCGAGAGTAGGTTTGCAGTGTCGCAGTATGTATGTATGTATGTACATGTCCGCATACATGTACTGTACAAACGTGTTTTAGTTAATCGATAGATGTCATATAGTGTAAGCGTGGTACACATATAACAATCTAAACATCAAACCCTGCTTGAACCCCCCTCCTCCCCCTTTGTGCAACCTTCATATTAATCCTAATCAAGTCTATATCCTCTCCCGCCTCCGTAAGCGGCGACTCTCTTTTTTTCTCGCTCTCTCACACTCTCTCTAAATCCAGGGGGGAGGAGGATCCTGTCCAACAGCAACTGATGTTTCGAGCTGGTCCTGGCACTTTTGATATAAAAAGATGGCCATCCACCCGTTCGCCAATACTGGCTCCTCACTTTTTTTTTTGCTTTCTTGTTTTCTCTTAAATCTAGGCAACCTTATCTCTCATTACAACTCTGTACTGTACAGCACTATCCTTATCTCTGGCCATCTTTCTTCTATATCCTTCCTTGTAAATCCTATCCTTGACATCAGAACATGAAATTCTCTGGAATCTTCTTCTACGCCACATTGGTCCTCGCCTCCGTCGCTACAGCTGCCCCGGACGCCATCCCAGTGTCATGCACGACAGCTCGCTGGGCTGCCTTGACGTTTGATATCTCTACCGGGAACAGAACCAATGACCTCTTGAACCAACTTGACATCAGCGGTACCAAGGCAACTTTCTTTGTTCGGTAAGTAACCCTCCCCTGCTGTGTGTTACCGATACAATTGGCCACTGGGAGGTCATTCCTTTTGACCACTTTCGCATGTTGACTGACTTGGAACATGTCCCTCTCTCCATTGATAAATAAATAAAAAGACCTAGTGATCTGACAGCCTCAAGACTCGCCTTGCTCAAGACTATTTCCGAATCTGGTCACGAACTCGCTATCCAGGTCCAAACTACCGGCATCAATCCATCCCAGCGAACCTCGGACCTCCTACAGGGGGTCCTCTCAGCCTTCCGTCTCCGTCCTCGTCTCGCGCGCATATCTTCAGGGTCCTGTAATGAGGCCTGTCAAGCGACCGTTCAAGAACTTGGGCTCATTCCTACGGGCTCAAACCTGGACCAGAACGCCTTCTTGGACATCAACAACATTGACAGTTACTTTACAGAAACCAACTCGCTTATCATCCGTCAACCCCAGGGTCCGAACTGGGCCCAGCAGTTGAAAACGACCGTTAGTGCGGCCCAGAAGCATGGCTATGCTTTCGTGACCCTCGCAGAGTGTGTTGGTGAGGCACCCTACGATAGCGGCAATCCTGCGGTGACCCCAACGACGGCGACGGTTACATTTACGACTACGACGACGATGACTACGACAGAGCCACCGGTGGCTACCATTACCTCTACCGTGAACGCGACGCCCACGACGATCGAGGTCGTGACAACGACAGAAACGACCACGGTATACATTCCGGTGACGACGGTGACGCTGAACGCGACAGTTTCGACGACGGTGCTGAACGCAACCACCTCGACGACATTGACCATGAACCAGACGACGACTGTGCTTAGCCCGACTCCACCTCCGCCCACGACTGTTTCAACGACGGATCTTCCCTCGACCGAGGCCACGACGACGGTCAGCGGCGCGGCGGTCCAGGTCACTGTCTCAGTTAACGAGGCTGGTGCGACTGTCCATGCAGCCGCTTGGACGATGCTCCTGGCTGTAATCATTGCCTTTGCAATGGCTTAGAAACAGAAAAATATAATACTCTCCCTCCCTTTGCGCGCGTCCCGAAATAGTGCTCGGCGTGTCTAGAAAGACGCAATTTTTATGACCTTTATTCCTTCCTTCCTTCCTTGCTTCGGACATTCACATCATACACATGTACTTCTACCATCGACAGATTATATAATAAAAAAAGCATACGAGCATGTAGACTGAACAGTATACACCAAAAAAAAATAAAAATAAAAAAAATAAAAAAAAGTATCAAAAGTGCCAAGTGAGCATGTCTTTCTAGAATAAGTGGCCGTAAACGAACTTTTAACGAATGACCTACACAACACCCTTCTCTTCCTCCTCCGAGATCATCAACGTCCTCACCCTCCATCCTCCATGCTGCTTCGCTCACTCAAGCGTATAATTTTTATCATCTACCGCCATCTGGGACACATGCTTCTTGTCCTTATACTCTCAACCTTCACCCGTTCCTCCCGTTCCTCTACTTCAGCTCTCTTTTTTTCGGTATTCCTTCCCTTGACAAACAAATATGTTCGTCCCTTAGCCAATACAACCGAATACGAAAAGAACAAGAGAAATAAAGCTGCTGTCGATCAGGGACCCGTCACACTGCCATGATGAAGAAGTTCGAAGGATAGGGAGGAAGGGTCTCTTCTTCCCCGGCAGTGAGGAAACTATAAAAGATTGAATTATTAGTTCTCGCCCGATGTGAAGATTCTAGTCATGAAACAGCATCCCGAGAGTATGTATGTTGTGGAAACCTCAACTGGTGGAGAAGAAACGAAACAAAAAAAAAGGAACAATAGTGTTTTTTAATCACTAAATCTATACTACACAAAAAAAAACAAGAGTGGTTTTCTGCAGAGTCAGAGAGACTGACCCAAACCCACGGCGCACGTCCTCGAGATTTTTTTTTTCTTCGTTTCATTTCTTAACTCATCCAGGACGCGTTCTCCTGAGGCACCCACTTGGTGGTGACCTTTCTTCTTGTCGAAAAGAACTCAACCCCGCCGTCTCCAGTGATGTCACAATGGTTTCCGAATCGACTCTTGTTCCACCCGCCGAACGAGAATGGCTCTCGGGGCACAGCAACGCCGATACTATGAAGCAATGAAAAAAATAAAAATAAAAATAAAAAAATAAAAAAAATATGAGTGCCACGGCATCAACATCGAAGCATGCACACACAAATACAACACAGGTCCTTGGCCCGCCCGAGTGTAGCCCAATATAAACTGACTGACTGACTGACTTACTTGACACCGCACATGCCGGCACTGAACCGCTTGATGAAATAATCCGCTGTTGCGCCCGAGTTTGTGTAGATACACGCCGCGTTCCCGTACGGGTTCGCGTTCTCGATCGCCAACGCCTCCTCCGCAGCCTCGACCGCCAGGATGGACAGCACCGGCCCAAAGATCTCATCGTGCAACGCCGCGTCCTCCTTGTTCGTATGCAAAATCACCGTCGGCCCCACCCAGAACCCTTCCTGATGCTCCTTGGTCCAGGGCCGTCCATCGACTAGTATCCTGGCCCCGGCGCTCGATTCGGCCTCGTTGATGTACCGCGTGATCTTCTCGACCGAGGCCCGGTCAATGACCGGTCCTACCTCTCCAGCGTGGCTGCCTGCACGGAGGGCTTCCGACTTGGCCACGATCTTGTCGATCAGCTCTTGTTGGTGTCCAATGGTCAGCAGCACCGTGGCAGCCATGCATCTCTGACCGCTGCAGCCACTGTACGAGTTGACGACGTCGGTCGAGGTCATTTCGATGTTGCAGTCTGGCGCCGAGATCATATGGTTCTATTTTGGAAGGGGGAAGAAGGGAGGGGAGGAGGGGGGACACACACATAAGGTTAAACATCAGATGTATTTCACCAATTTGCGGTTAACCACGGTTTTTGTAAATACCTTGGCGCCTCCAAGGGCCAAGACGCGCTTGTTCAGCCTATGACAGCGCTGCGAAACCATCTCGGCGATATGGGAGGTGCCGACGAATGTCACGGCTTTGACATCAGGGTGGTCAATCAAGGCATTGACAGCTGCATGTGAAGAAAAGCGATATACACATAACCATTAGAAAAAAAAAAAAGAAAAAAAAGAAAGGCGCATTATCGTTAAACAATTCCCTGAGTTGTGCCTTACGTTCAGCAGTGCCATTGATAAGGTTTACTACACCATCCGGCAAGCCTGCCTCCTTAAGAAGCTCCACTATCTTGGTCATTGTAAAGGGCACCTTCTCACTTGGCTTGAGAACCATGGTGTTTCCTAAAATCGGATCCAAAAAAAAAGGTGTGATTCCATGAGTCACTTTACCCTGGGGGTTGAATTGTACCCAGATCATGCTAAAAAGTATCACAAAAAAACAACATACCCATGGCAATAGCGATCGGCAGGGTCCACATAGGCACCATGACTGGGAAATTGAACGGCACTACCGAGGCAACTACACCAAGCGCTATTAAAAAAGAAAGAGACGCAGCAGCAATGCAAAATGATTAGGTTTTTCACCAGATATCTATCTCCACGATCCGATCGTTTCTCTTTTCTTTTCTCTACTTCCTGCTCGCTAATCATTGACTTACGAACGCGAGTATCATAACAGGTAATCCCTCTCGAGACCTCCAACATCTTGCCCTGTGCAACCTGTGGCAACGATAACGCGTACTCGACCGTTTCCTGTCCCTTAAGGACACTTGCCAGAGCCTCGGCCTTGTTCTTCCCATGCTCTAACACTACCATTTCTGCGAGCTGGTTCGCATGTTTGGTCAACAAGGAGTGGAACCGAATCAGAATCGCAGCCCGGTCCTTGATCGTGCGGTTGGACCAGGCAGGGAAGGCTGCTTGGGCTGCAGCAACGGCCTGGTTGACATCCTCAGCAGTCGAGAGTGGGACGTGGCCAATGACCTTGGCGTTGTAAGGGCTCGTGACTGCCAGATACTGCTGGGTGGTGGCGCCGGTGGCGACGGGGTCGACGAACTGGCCGTTGATCCAGTTGCGGATACGGGGCTGGTCCTCTGTGAACATTGTGGAATAAGAGGTAAAAGTGTGTGTGTGTATGTCAGGAATGGCAAGCAAGTGAAATGAAGGGAGTGTGAAAAAAATGAATGAGGAGCGCGAATGAGAATGAGAAAGAGAGCTGATGGAGTGCACACCCCCTTCCCTCTTGCCCTCCTTGCCAGGGCAATCAAGGGGCACATGTATGCTGTTCAGTGGTCGAGTGATCTCTCGTTCTAAGCGAAGAAGAGGGGGGGGGGGGGGAAGGATACTCTGTGTACTGCTTCCTGCGTGTCCCCAGTAAAGGGATCAGTGGTCCTGTTGTGCCCGTGCGAAGGAATCGCTGTACTTGTACGTGCATTGACCTGGTCGTACATGTATACATCTAGACCAAGTGAACTCTCCGTGTGGTTACAGAGGCCACACGGAAGTCCTGGAGGGGCAGATGACCCCTTGGGCAGCCAGCCAGTCGGAGTGGACTCTTGACGAACGCGTCCGGACGCGTGGGGAGTATTCTCTCGATCCAATCACAACCAGTGGAGCGGAAATTTTCTACCTTTACATCTCTAGCCTTTGTAACGGTCTCTTCTGTTTGTCGGACCAAGACATCAGAAACAAAACAATTGAAGCCTTTGAGTTGCTTTTTATAAAAACAATAACCCAGCCCGTAGACTGCTATCTCTTTCACACATACACACACATACACACACATACGCATACGCACACACACCCCCAAACAGATGATGTGTACCAGCTAATTTGTAACCTCTTTGGACCCATCCCTCAATGGCTATATATATACGTGTTTATGTCCAGATGAACTATCGCAAGCTGAAAGAGGAAGGAGCATTTATTATTTTTCATCTATACCAGGCCAACAGGTAGAAAATGCAGTATATAGAATGGACGGAGAGCACGCAGACAGATGCATGGTTCTATATTCATGTTCTGGTATAGAGAGACTTAACGAAGTTTGTGTCCAGTATGCATTCTTTCCTTCTCATCCAAGACTGAGAAGGGGGGGGATGGTCCTTCTCCTTCAACCGAACCGCCGTTTTTGATCGCCCAAGGTCGGTAGAGATGGATAACATCTGATAACAATTAAAAAAAATTCTCCAGGAATCGAGGCGGCATAAAAAAAGAAAAAAACGCGTCTCCTCCGTTAGGTAAGATACCAGCACCATTCGTACCCTTCGCTGGATAGAGCTCGGGCTCCAAGAAAGCATTTTTGGCGTGGGATAATAATAAAAAAAAAAAACGGCCTGGCGGCACCCGTCCTGAAAGATTAACAACTCCATGTCGGGTACCAGACCAATGGTCCCTGACAGAAGGGCTTTATTGCTACCCAGGTCAAACCACCAATTTCTGTTTATATTCCCTCTCCTCCTCCTCCCCCCCCCCTCCTCTCAGCGGTCTAGGATGCCAATTTTCAGGGAAATTGATCCGCAAATTAAAAAATTGGTAATGAAGCAAGTCCTCCCCCCCCTCCGAGGGTTCGGGAGCATGGATCGGGGGACTGATGCAGCCGTTCTATGAACTCAATGTATGCACGATTTTCAAATTGACTGGCCATGGAGGGAGATGAGAATTGAAGACGTGTTTAGTCATTGAGAGAGTATCATCGGGCAAGAGATGGAAGGAACATAAAAAATAAAGAAAGAGTCGGCTCTCAACAACAACAACAACAATAACAAGTTATATAAAAGGTTATTTTCAGCATGGAAATACATTCCTACTCATAGACTACACCACAACAGAACATACGACGCGCGCACATGGGAGTCGAGAGTCCATCCGAACCAGGCCAAACCTGGACAACAACAGGCCCGTCCCTGACAAACGGCGCTTCGAATCGCATGTGCCATGCGTATGTACCAGAGATATCCTTTGCTATATACGAATGTTCCGGTAAGCGTGTCCATACGGGGATTTTTTTTTGTGTATGTGCCTGTGTGTTTTTCTGTTTACAGGGCATATATAGCGTGAGGACAATTGACCAGGTAGGTTAAGGAGAGTTGAGGGAACGACATTGCTGGAGGAGGAAGAGTAGAGAATCGGGGTTGCTTCCCCAGACACTTCCCCCGCTGTTCCAAATGACTACTGTCAGTCCTTTGATGACGACTCCACGCGAAACAAGGGGTGTTGCGAATGAAAAACATACGCGTTGAATTGGATGAATAATATGAAAGAGATATAGACATCTGTATATGATCGGACATGGTAATCGTGCGTTGGAGGGAAAGATGATCCGTGGGTAGTGTATATAGCAAAGCGATAATCATTAAATAGAAAGCCCAAGGGCTACCTGCATCAGCAAAAAAGGATTAGCTACTACGAGATGAGCACACACCAGTCGAAACACTACGAGCGAGGGGGAAAGGAGCCCTGCGATCGTCGATCGCCTTTGTAGAGTATTAAATTCTTCCCCCTAGGAATGAAGATGAACAGGAGGGGTCGTTGATGCTCTGCGTTTGCGTTTGCTGTAAGCAAACACACAAACACGCCCCCATTCTTTCGATAATTTGTCGATGCTGCTGTTGCTGCTGCTGTTGATTTCGTTGCTGTTGTTGGGAGGGGGCATGGGGATGGCGTTGTTATCTCGCATTTTTAATATAAAAATCCAGCCCTTGCTCCTCCACCCCTCAATTCCATCTTTTTTTTTGTCCACCCCTCGAAAGAAGAGCAAAGAAACACCTGTCCAAGGATATCCGTTATTACTTTTTTAATATATACACAGGCGCACACACGGGTCTAGCCTGCCCTTTCTTCCCTTCCTCGGCGCCTATTTGCCAATCCGTACTCCGGACTCTTTTGCTCCTCCTTCTTTTCTCCAAATCCCCAATCCCTCATCCACATACCAATTGACATATAATCTTTTTTTTTTATTATTTCGCAGAAAACGGTACCTTTTCTTTCTTTCATTCAGGAACTCATATCGTTATTTTTAGGGAGTCATTACAGACTGCGACTGTTGCAACGGATATTTCTCAGCAAATAACAACTCTGCTCATCAGATCTCTTGTCATCAAACTCCATCTTTTCTTATTTCATTTTATTGGCGCAACCCCCTCCCCCCATCATCATCTCCATCTTTCTCATCTCTCTTTTCCTTCTGGTGTTCGTTTTTTACTTTATTTTATTTATAATTCTCTCTGTCGTTCTCATTTATTTCACACCCCCACTCATCCCAATAACCCGGTATTACCAAGCATCTCGCACTGCACACCATTGGCAGTAGCAGTAGCAGTAGCAACAGCAGCAGCTTCAACAACATTCCAACAAAGCTGTGTCTGTAGGAGACAGCGGGAAAGCATTGTGCACCGGAAGCCCACCACACCCTTCCCCCCTCTCACTCTCACTCTCACTCACGCTCGCATTCACACATCTCTCATTCTCTCACCCTCTCACATTCACACCCACACACACATAAAAAAAAAAAGTCTGCGGCATGGCCAACGAGCGGACCAACAATGACCGGACGCAGAGCGCACAGATCAAGAAAAACTCCCGTGCGGAGGAGTGGCTCAAGAATGCGGTCAAAGACAAACATGTGCGGATGATTCCCTTTTCAGAGATCAGCAAAGTCAAGTACAACGTTGCCAAGGGTGGCTCAGGGACGATCCATCTCGGGGCCTGGCGCAACATGCACATCGCCATCAAGGAACAACATAATACGAATGATCTCATCAAGGAGGTAAGGCTGCGGGTTCCAAAACCATCCATCACCTTGTAAATGCTTATGTAGCTTCTTCATCTCTTTTGTATGTGTGTGTGAGCACGCACACTCTTTCCTCGTTCCTGTTCTGATGAATCCCCCGTCCTCCTGGGACAAACGAGACGAGGCATTATTGGATATGTCTCCTGTCTATTTCCCCGAGACAGAAGCACAGGAACAAAGAGGCGAATAGTGGCTGTTCATTTTGTTTAACCGTAATAAGCATTAGCCGTTCAACATCTTGGGCACAGTGACAGCGAGTGGGGGGATGAAAGGGGGGACATTCATGAGAACGTGGAGAAGAAGAGGAGAGTCGAAGAGAGGAGAGGATCAAGGGAGGAGAGGGCAAGGGGTCTGCCATCCATCCTTCTACAGAAGAAGATCCGTCATCTTTTCTCCTTGGGCAGTTTGCTCCGAGACACCCCTCTCAGCATTGGAACCCTCAGTTCGACTCGAGATTAGGATCCGAGTCGACAATAGACCCTGGGTTCATCGCGTCCCCTATACTTTCCTCCCTTCCTAAGCATCCGCTGCCATTACTGTCCCCTAACCGACTCTGCTCTACTCTGTTTGGCTCTGCTGC
This sequence comes from Gamsiella multidivaricata, assembly GCF_025024155.1. Taxonomy (NCBI): domain Eukaryota; kingdom Fungi; phylum Mortierellomycota; class Mortierellomycetes; order Mortierellales; family Mortierellaceae; genus Gamsiella; species Gamsiella multidivaricata. Next base: position 19,126 of record NW_026251796.1, read on the forward strand.
CTTCCTCACACTAGCTCAAGATGCACAAGCAGGTCCACGACTCGAATTACATCGTCAAGTTCTTCGGCATCACGAAACATCCCCTGACCCACGACACCTGCATCGTGATGCAGTTCGCAGAAAACGGCTGTCTTCAGGACTATCTCGAGACCCAGAACATCGCCATCTCCTGGCTGACAAAGTACCGGCTCGCCTGGGAGGTCTCGAGCGGACTCGACTTTATCCACCGCGAAAACATCTTCCACACCGACCTGCACTCCCGCAACATCCTCATCGACACCCACGGAAAGGCGCTGATCACGGACTTTGGTCTTAGCAAATCCGTCAACAAAACGATCTACACGACCAAAGCTGGACTCTTTGGGGTTGTGCCCTATGTCGCTCCGGAGCGGATGCAGAACCCGACCTACACCTACAACGCCAAATGCGACATCTACAGTCTCGGCGTCATCTTCTGGGAACTCTCGAGCTGTGTCATACCCTTTGAACGACAGCTGCAGGATGTGATGCTGGCCGTCAACATCATCGCAGGAGTCCGCGAAAAGACTGTGCCCGGGACAGCGGTGGAGTATGAGATGCTCTTCAGGCGATGCTGGGATGGGTTACCCCAGAATAGACCCAGCATGGACATCGTCCTCTCTGAGCTTGTCGAGCTCTTGGCCGCTGAGCAGCTCAACCCCCGACCCGCCGCACCGAGACCTATCTCCCTTCAACCGCCTAGACCCCTCTCTAGCGAGTCCATGGTCGCCCCTAGTACCATCTGCCCTTACGACAACGACACAACCCTCCAGTCCTCGCCGGAAAATACCACGCCCATGCGGCCAGCCTCACCGCCTTCTCAGCGACCGGGAGCACACCAATCCTTTGCCCAGGGACTGGGACCGGGCGGTCAGGGAGTCCCTTCGGTACCCCCCGTCCGTCAGGATCGCACAGGAGCCCGGGTCTCGTTCGTTGGAGATCAACCACTCAAGGACACGAGGGCGAACGCCAACGACGCTAAGGCAAATAATAATCCCGCCAATCAAAAATTCAACAATAACCATATCAACAACGCACAGGCGATACTCAATGGACGTGCGGGACCAACTCCTGCGGATGCGCAAAGGATGGGCGGAGACGCATCCGTAGACCAGAGCAAGATCCCGTCGACCCCACAGCTCCTGCCACCGCTGCCCGCCTTCAAGGCGCTTGCCTTGACGACCCCGCCCAACGACATAAGCATCCAGACACCACCCACCAACGCCAAGAACTCGGGCTTGCCTGAAACCGCTTCATTGGCCCTCGCCAACGGTATCTCCATGGTGTCCGTGGTGAACAAGCTGAACCTGGGCTCCTTGAAGACCATCTCGACCATCTCCCCTCCCCCGCCTGGAGCCCCACCACCACCCCCCGCTAGCTCCGGAACGAACACCCCACGGGTGATCTCGCCCCCTGTAGGTCGTCCAAAGGTCATCTCGCCTCCCCAGATGCGAAACAACCAGGTGGTACCTCCCCCTCATCCTCATCCCCATCCTTCATCTGGCCATACCTCCAGGACTATTTCACCCCCTGTCGGTGCTCAGGGCAGACTGGTACCGCCGCCTCCACCTCCAGGAACCCCTCCTCCAGGAACGCCGCCGATCAAACCCAGTCCGTCGCCATCGCCGTCGTTGAACCCGACTCTTAAACCACCGACGGGACCACCACCACCATCGCCCTCCCTTACAGGAGCACCTGCGCCGCCCGCTCCGGCTTCAGCCCCAGGATCTTTTAAGCCTCCGACGGACTCGCCCCGGAACCCAGCCTCGCCTATCCATTATGTCCCCACGACAACCTACAGCCCCTCCGCATCCAAAGGAAAGACTATCCAGGACAAGAAGGCGAGCGGGAGTGAGACGAGGAAGGAGATGGAACGGAGCTCTTCCCCTTCGCCTGAGCCCCGACCGATGGTGACTCCTCCTCATCGTCAGGTCCCGATGGGATTCCCAGTGGTGACGCCTTTGGACCCGCATATGTTCCCGAAACGGAGCCCGGCTCTGGACCAACAGAGCCCCTCGATGTTGCCCTCGCCTCCACCCTCGATCGGGTCCGCAGCCGGGTCGGGCATGGGTATTTCGAACTCGGGCCAGAAGACGTCGCGCCCGATCGAGGTGAAGAATATTCAGCATCGGGCCAACAGTCCGGATCTGTCAAGGAAGGAGAATCACGATCTGGGGAACAGTCGATCGATCGAGTTGAGTAAGCCTGGGACAGAGAACGGCGCCATTATGAATAACAACGGAAACGGCAACAACGGAAACAGCAACAACGGCAACAACCGTGTAATGAATGGCAGCAGCCCTTCGCTCTCGCCTTCGGGACCACATGCATCTCCGCGCGTGGTCGCGCAGGGGTTCTTTCCTGTGGTCGATACCGTCCGTGCAGGTCTCTCAGCGACAACGACAACGGCAACAACGACAACGACAGCAGCAGCAGCAGCAGCAGCAGCGACAACGACAGCGACAGCAATAAAGCCCCGTTTCCAGTTCGACAACTTTTACAGTCTCTCGGATCCATACAAGGACATGAACGTGGATGTCTCGGCCGAGTTCTTCACCGCGATCACCCAGGGCGACACAGAAGCGATCGAGAGGATCCTGAAGGCCCAACCGTTCCTGATCCATGAGTCGATCGGGTTCTGGCCCCATCCGACCCCGATCCTTGTCGCGGCCCGGTCCAGACACGCGCTCGAGGCGATGAGGGTCCTCATCAAGAACGGCGCCGCCCTCGACCGGGGCGACCATAACGGGACCACGGTCCTGCACTTTGTGTGCGAACAGTACCCGAACCCGACCGAGGCCGTCATCTTCTTGACCAAGGCCGGCGCAGACTGTAACAGTCGGGACGGTAAGAAGCGCACGCCGTTGATGGTCCTGCTCCAGAACTCTCATCTGGTCTCGACCAAGGTCCTGATCGAGACCGCGAGGGTGCTCTTCAAATTCGGGGCCCAGACCAAGGTCGCGGACCATCAGCATCAGCGGACACCGTTGCACTATGCGATCCAGCACTGCAAGGAGCCCGCACCCGTGATCGAGCTGTTGTTAAAGAAGGGGGCGGACGCGAACGCGATGGACTCTAGAAAGTCGACGCCGCTGCACATGGTCCTGGAGCGGATGGACAACGAGGAGATTGTGCAGATGTTGTTGCTGTTCGGGGCGGATCCGGGCCTGAAGAACGGCAACAAGCGGAATGCGCTGTGTGTCGCGGCCGAGTACCTGAGGGTGATGAGCGCCTGGTTCCTGTTGGAGAACGACTTGATGTCGTCCGCGCCAGAGACCATCAAGAAGGCGAACGAACTGTGTTCCAAGGCGGACGGGCCCGATAAGAACTCGAAGCCGTTGTTCAAGAACCTGTTGTCGGATTGGCAGGGCAAGGAGGGCAAGGTGAGGAGGATCCAGTTGGCACAGGATTGTATCCTCAGGGTTCAGAGGACCCCGGATATGAAGACGATCGATCAGACACCTGTGGCGCTCGAGTTCTTGGAGAGCGCCGGCGTCCCGATCTATATGAATAATGATCAGGACATGAACTCGACCCTCAGCAACAACAACAACAACAACAACAACAACAGCAGCAGTAACAACAATAACAACAATAACAATAACACTAATAGTAATAATAATAATAACGGCGGCAGCAACAACAACAACAGCGGCAACAACAACAGCGTCAATGGCGGCAATACCAATACCAACAACAATAACAACAACGGTGCTACGGCCGTCAACGGGCCCTATGTCTCGCCGGTGGCCGGTGGTGCAGGTGGGACGCCAGGGATCCTGAAAAACGGACTCTTTATGGCGAACGACTCGACGGTGAAGAACAGCGGGATGGGGAACGGGAACGGGAATGGCTACCATCCGAACGGACATGTGCAGGTCAAGGAACTGAGGCTGGCGGAGGGGGTCGAGCCCTTGAAGCAGACGATGTTACCTGTCAAGTCGGTGCAGCAGCTGGAGAAGGAGCGGGAGGCGATCCGCAACCAGCTGTTATACACGAACAAGAACAACGCATTTGGACACTGAGGTCCTCATCTCTCCATCCACCCATCCTTTTTGATGAAATCGAACGAACGAACGAACGAACGAGCGAACGAACGAACGAGCGAACGAGCGAACAAGAAAAGAAAAAAGAAAAGAAAAGAAAGCCTCCCTCTCCTCTTCCTCTTCCTCGCTAATGTACATAATACCAATAAAATAAAATATGTATGAAAAGAAGAAGAAAAAACTTTTCCCATTTCTTTGTTTGTTTCCTTAACACACGCTGTACACTATGATTGCCGCATGACGGATAGGAGCATCGGTCGGGGTGGTATTTTTTATTATTATTATTATTATTAAAAGGCGTTCTCCTCGAGGAAGTGAGTGTTGTCGAAGGAGGACGAGTATCGGGTGGGAGTGTGTGCGTGTTGAGTTGAGGTGATAAAGAGTTATCGAGGGTGCCAGGACCCTTCTTATACCCATGGTTTTGGTTCCATATGATTCAGCCAACACACCACGCACAAGAAGCCAGACGGCTAGATCAACGACAACAGACTCTAGAGTGATCCTCCTCTTCTTTTTTTTTGTCGTCCCAGTTAGCCGGGGACACTGCCAAAGGCTGTTTAAACCATCAAGTGGAGAAGGCATATCTGTTGCTTGCGAGAACAGGGGACATTGCTTTTATTCGTCCACTCGAAGTAAAACAAAGGACATCATAAAGACTCTTCTTTCAATGCAAAGATAGATCATTATGCCCTGTAAAGAACTCGTCCACCCGAGCATGGTCCGACACATACTCTGCCCTCGCCTGATCTTCCTCCACCACCCCCTTCTTCGCCGCCACATGTGGCCGAGCAGGCGCACTCCCTCTGTCGGCCACCGGCGGTAGAAAGCTAGCCTGGATCCGATTGTAATGCGACTTGTCCAACGCAGCCCGACCCCAGGCTGTCGTGGCAAGCCCAAAGACCATCCTCCGCATCAGCTCCCCAGACCAGCCGTCCCGGATGAGCAAAGACCCGAACTGGCTGGAGATATCGACGGCCTGTTTGGCGCCGGCTGCCCTCAATTGGTAGTAGGTCCGAAAGACCTCGTGGATGTTGTCAAGGTTGGTGAAGGACGGCACGTCATAGAGGAGCGAGGCTAAGACGACGGCATCAAGCATGCATTCGCTTGCCCCCTTGCCGGTGAATGGTACAAACTATTTAAGAGACAAAAATAGGGTTAGCATTCATGTCGAGCTTATGTTCTTTAGAGTTATTGGTCCGTGATACGCAACACACACACACCTTATGACATGCTGTGGGGAGGAGAGATGGGGTGTGGATGGTCATGGATGGTCAGTTGAGGATCATCTACACATTACGCACTAGGAAGAAAAGGATATCAGCTCTTACCGTCTCCGATGAGCACCGTCCTGCCTCCGTACCAGGTCCTGAATATCCGCTCCTCCAGCATGACCTTCGAGATCAGCTGCCGCTCGCTGTTGTCGATCAGGTCCCCTACCGTGCCCCCATCGGGCCCTTGCAGATGGCGTACGGCCTTGCTCATTTCGTCTGTCGCGGAGAAGGAGCCAGAGATCAGAAGCCGTTTTCGTCCATCAGATTCATATACGCCGTTGAAATGGTCCACACACATCCAAGAAGAAAGAAAACAATCGATCCAGCTGTATCCCCTTACCTGTCGCATCAGGCCCCCAGTCTACACACTCCGAGTTGTTGCTAGTGATCGTCACCGGTACCTCCAATGTCTTTGTAACGAGCCAGCTGTACCTCTGTCCAGGAATGGGCATGAACCAGCACTGTGTGTGGGCACAAATAAAAACGTTAATTTCATCAATAGATTAGCATGAATCTCAACCCTTTACATCAATCAATCTACTTTTGTCGCCAACCAAAAGAAAAAAAAAAAAAAAAAAAAAAAAGCCGAGACCCCTTTTGGGTCCGACAAAAAAACCTGATTCCAGTTCCGTTTTTGACTTTTACCATGTACGGAGAGTTCTTGCCCAGGACCACCTTAAAGTGCGAGGAGCTCTTGCCCAGGTCCGGATGCTTCTTCGGACTCAACGGGTTTGTCACCCCCAGCAACGAGACCTGCCGATACTGTTGCTCCTCCTGATCGACCTTCGGTAACGTCCCCTCCTCCTTCAGTTGCCGGAACAGACTCTGCCGCACCGCACTGGACGACCCATCCGCCCCCACGAGGATGTCCGCATGGTAATACGTCCCGTCCGAACACCTGACCTTGACCTGATCCGCCCCCGTCTCGCTGTTGTGGACGTGTTGCAAGTTCACAAACCGTTTCCCAAGTTTCAGACGGTCTTTTGGAATCCGGGATAGCAGGATGTTGTATAGGTCTGGTCGTGAGATACATTGGTCGTAATATCCGAACCTATTCACCGCACGCACACACAACAAACAAACAAAACAGTCTTTTTCATAAGTGCCAGCAGTTGATGTTGAGGGGAAGGGGGGGGTTGTGTGTGCTCACCAAGCCCATGTCGATAATTATCTGTTTTGCTTTGTCTGCTTCCCTTTCCCCTGTCTTACCGTTGTTTATAGTCGATGACCCTGTCGCTGCAGTGGAGCCTGCCGACGACAGAGAGGTCGCTGCGATGGACCGTGATGTCTGCCAGAGGTATCGCCAGCCGCTCGATCTCCTCTAGGATGCCCAGCTGTTCCATCAGGGGGAGGACCATGGAACTGAGGACGATGATGCTGCCGATAGGTCGGATGAGCACACTCTGTTCGAGGATCAGATAATCGATCCCTGCGCGCTGGAGCAAAATCCCGAGGACGAGTCCTCCCAGTCCGCCTCCTATGATCAGAATTTGGGTTCTAGATTTCGCCATGGGCATAATGTATTATTTATATTTCCTTTTGTAAAAGCTGTCGTTGGCTGTTCTTTTTGTATGTGTGTGCAGTGAGAGGTGAAGGAAGTGGAGGAAACAGGAAGTGAGAAGATAGAGTTGCCGGGCTTTTTTTTTTTTTTTTTTTTTTTTTTCAAAGAGTCCAAATTGCAGCTTATGCAGATGTTTCTGCTTCTATGTTCTTTGGTGGAAAGAGAGAGTGAGAGTGAGAGAGGAAAGAGGTCTAGCGCAGGGAGCGATGAGATGGGCAATTGCAACAAAAGAGAGATGAGACGAGACGAGAATGAATGAATGTGAATGTGAATGTGAAAAAAGAACACATGCGGACAAGCGTCTGCGGACAATTGTTTAACAGCACGCCGCACGCGCATCGCATGGGACGAAATGCATGCAGACTGAACCATGCACACAGACTACACCTTGCTTTCCTTATTCGTTTTTTTTAGTTTGGGCGTTCAAATGTCGGCTGAACACCGACCATCCATCCCGCATTGGAGTGCTGCTGCTCTTCATTTTATTTTTTGATCTGTTTTGAAGGGGCCCTTTGTTTTTGCCAATGAACGATAATAAGATAAAAAGAGGAAACCAGTGAGCGACTACCAGAGGTAGTAACAAAGCAAAGCATCTGAACCAAGGAGAGATACCCTTCCTTCCTTCCCTTCCTTCCCTTCCCCCCCTGTGCTTACTGATCTTGGCTCTCAGAAAGAGCCAAGTTCAGTAAAGCAAAGTTGGAGCAAGCACTGTCTCTCAATCGCCATAGGCTTTTGCCCATGTAAGTAATCACATAATCAGAGGGGCCGGCTTGGCTAAGGCCAGGGTCAGGGCCCTCAGACCAAGGAACCTGAGCAAAAAAAAAAAAACGCTCAGACATGGCTCAAGAGGGATACATACCTCTCTCTACATGAGTACCGGACACATCGTCTCCTTCGAACCAATCCGGTTTTTTTTTGTTTTGCTCTATTTCAAAGCAAATAACACTCCGCATGAGGTTGTTGACTTGAGAACCAAAGTTCTACCCTGCCTGGGCATAGTCCCACACACACACGCGCGCGCGCGCGAGAGAGAGAGAGCGACCCCGCGTGTTTTCTCTCGACCCTTTTTTTCTTTTTCTTTTTCGCTGCGGACAGCACATCAGAACCTTTGAACAAAATGACAGATGGGGGAGGGGAAAGGGGGAAGTGTTATGCCTTGAAGAAAGACAGCTTCCAAAAAAACATCTCAACCATTTTGCATAGCCTCTTTTTTGGCTCATATATATTCATACATTCAGATACTATGGCTCAGAATCGAATGGGGGATAAACGTAGCAGTTTGTTGCTGTCGTTGTCATTCTTTCTCCCCCCCCCCCCTCCCTCTTTTTTTTTCCTTCGCTCTACACTTCTATGCTTGTACGCCGCGTGGGAGTGGGGGCAGGATCCCTCGGTCTCGGGGCTATGCTCCGCTGGGCCATAAGGACGACCCAGGCCGTCGCAAAAATCGCGGACAGCGCGAACATGCCTCCGGCGGACATGATCACCGGCAAGAAGTTGACCTCGGTCTTGGTCATCTCTAGGAGGTTTCCGCTGATGAACGATCCTCCGAGCAGCGCCGGACTCGAGGCCGTATAGACGATCCCGAGCACCCTGGCCACCTGTGCATGACCTAGGATCGCCAATAAAATAAAATAAAATAAAAAAGATATCCAAAGAAAAAGACGTATCGTCCAACGAATGAATGAATGAATGAATGAATGAATGAATGAATGAATAAACGAACAAACGAACAAACGGCCTGAAGCACCGGAGCACAGACGCGTTTCTAGAAGGATGTATGTACGTGCATATATATACGTGTGTGTATGCGTATGCGCGAAGAGAATTATACAAGATAGGGAAGGCCCCCACCATGATTATAATGTCTTTTTTTTTACCATAGTAATCCGCAATAATGACTGGCGTCACCGTGGACACTCCAGAGAACGCGGCCCCGTAGAGGACAGCGAAGAGAAGGAAGAGCAGGAAGGTCTTTGCAAAGGTCCAGAGGATGAGCACGGCAAACACGATGACCCAGATACAGCCCATCAGGACCCATTGCGGAGGAACCAGATCCGCAAGTATTCCGGAGGCGATCCTGGAAACAAAGGATGCAGCGTTGAACCAGGCGTTGATGGCAGCGCCCGCTTGTTTTGAGTTGCCGATGTGGGTGCTGTACACTACATGGAAATACCGATAAAAAAGAGGAGGGAGGGTTAGGATTTTATATCAGCGTCAACCCGTTTGCTTATTCTGCTCAGGGTGGTTGTACAAAGATGCTGCATCGTTTAGTCGAGGTTACGTTACACTCCATAAAGTAGACCGGCGTTAGGTAGGCCAATGAGAGACATAATTGGAAAAGAGCCAGCATCACAAACACCGTGTCTTTTGAATACGCAGGCATGGTGAAGCTGGACCCTATCTTCTTTGGATGTGCATTCTTCAGATCCTTCATTAACAACTTTTGTCTGCGTTCGGGCTTTTCGCGTTCGAAGAGCAATACACTTGCGATGCCACTAATTTATTTTTTTTAAGAAAAAATATCATTATTATCATCACCAACATGGAATACCAAACCCAACCAAAGCCATATATTTGAAAGGGGAAAGACGGCCTTACCAGACAACCAAACTATACATGGCGAGGACGCGTAAGGTCCAATGGATGCCAACATGGCCGGCCAAATACTGGGTCAACGGCGCCAGATAGAATCCGCCCAGACCTGCTCCGGAGGCGCCGATCCCCAGGGCCAGTCCACGCTTCTTCTTGAACCAATATGTGGGTGCGGCAATGGCCGAGAAATAGACGAGCGAGGCCCCGGTGCCAAATAATATCCCTTGTGATAGATAGAGATGCCAGATCTTTCATATGAACAATATAAAAAAAAATGAAGTTAGTATTTTACATGTAAAAAGAGAAAAGAGAGAGAGAGGAAAAGAGAGTGAGAGTGAGAGTGAGAGTGAGAGAGATAGTCTGTGTAGTACGTTGATCTTTTTTTTTTGATGCCGGCCAAGTGTTCTCTCTTTCTCTCTCTTTCATTCCCACTTCCTTAAGTCCCCCTCTTGTTACCTGTGTAGCGAAGGATGCCAGGATTAAAGCTACCGTCATAACCAAGGTCCCCACGAACGCAGTGGCCCGATATCCCCACCGCCCAGCCAGGGTGCCCGCCACCATCCCCATCAGATAGGTCACACAGGTCCCGGTCGTGCCAATCAACGCCACCGCGGATGGGCTCGCCTTCGGGAACGACTCCAAGTACTCCTGGACGAACACCCCAAAGATGAACTCTGTCGGCGCAAACGCGAACGTCTGGATCAGGACCGATCCCAGTACCACCGACCAGGCTTTCCACCCTCCGTCGGGAGCTTCTAAAGTCCCGTCGCCCTCGTCACATTCGCCTTGAGCGCTGTTGATGTAGTTATAGTTGTTGCTGTTGTGGTTGTTGCTGTTGTCGTTGCTGCTATTGTTATTATTATTATTATTGTTGCTGTTGTTGTTGTTGTTGTCGAATGGGCTGGGTCCATCGACCGGGCTGGGTTTCTTTGAACTGACCGGGCTCGCGGAGGAGAGTAATTCGGGACTGGGGCTTTTAGAAGAATGAACTGTGTGGAGGTCTGCGGGGTCAGGATTAACAAGGGTCGTAGTACTGATGTTAGCATGGATACTGCCGTTGTGGGAACCAGAGGCGGTGCTGAAAAGATAACCTTGGCCAGAGGGATCAAAGGGTGAATCGTGTGGGAGTGAAATCGTGGACGGAGGAGCTCCTCCACAGGAAGTGGTGCAACTTGTATCGGACAGCGTGTCGAGAGAGACGAGGGAGGATGTGTCCATCTCTACTGACAGATAGTTATTCGGCGGTTGAAGGAGATGATGATGATGATACGCGGCGCTACTTGTCTCCGTCTCAAGCGTTGGCATATGTACTTTAGCATCGGAGCTTTCTTCCTCTCCCGTTCTTGCTTTTACTCTTACTCTTACTCCTGCTCCTTCACTTGCGCTTACGCTTGCCCCTCTACCGGATCCACCGCATTCCCTGATCCCAGATACAGCGATCCGTTGAAAATCAGATTCGCACCCCTCCGCCGAACCTGCGATTTCCGCGACATTGTCGGTTTTATTCCGGCACTGCCTGTTATCGGTGACCGTGGAGCCCGCGGAGCCTGTGGAGCTGAGGTGGTCGTCATTCCCGCGACAATTTTCAAAATCCGTCGTCGTCGTCCCCTCTATCAAGTCCCGCGCTCTGCCCTTAAAACAGAGTCGCGCTTGATTTCGAATCCTCTCCCCTCCGGAGCTCTGGACTCTATCGCAACCCGAAGGGGCCTCGCGAATACGACGGGAGGTTTCAGGCCTGGTTCCTGTAGAGGCAGAGGCAGAGGTAGGAATAAAAGCATCTGCGGTTGCAGCGGGTTCAACATTTCTGATGTGCGCAACGGCGGCGATTGCCTTGACCTCCTTTGACTCCTCCTGCACATCTGTAAAGGGAAATTCTCCACCCTCCTTGCTATTATTTTGAATGCTCATGAGCGTGTGCGCGATTGTGTGGATGAAATGAACGAGAATTGAGTAGTTGTTCTATTTAAAACGGGAAGAGGGGGAGGAAGGCGATTTAGAGAAACGGAGAACATGCACAGCAGGATTCTCGGCGCTTTATATGGAGCCAGCCTTTTTTTTTTTTTTTTTTCTAGTAGAAGAGGTTATCTAGATGTCCATGTATCCAGGTGTTCAGGGCGGTAAGAAAGTAGTACGGTAATAAATACAATCCGGGTTGGCCCCCGAAAGAAGGGCGCACACTGGTTGCGATGGGATCAAAGCGTCTAACGTCTGTCAGCAATGTTGCGTCAATGATGCTGGTGCAGTAATAAAAAAAAAAAGGGAAGAGAGCCGACCATTTTCGACCCTTCCTAGGAAAAAAGATGAATTCTATTACTTGCGGGAACCTATCGTTTCGTCATTACATTAACGCGATAGTTTCCACACAGCCTATTCTGTAGTCTCTGGCCACCGAAAGGAATATAAACGCAGTTACGAATGCACTGTCAGCAGTTTCTCTTTTTAATGGTGTCATACCGGAATGAATCTAAAATACAATGTGCTATGGACAGGTGGAAAATGGGAGATGCAAGTGGTTTCATGATGAGGATGCTGTTTCTATATGAAGGGAGGGAGGGTGGAGGTATATGTGTCAAACGTGAACTGTACAGGCGGTGGAAAGAAGGGAGAGAGCAAGAAGGAGGGAGGGGGGGAATTCTCTCGGTCGATCAAAAACAACAGCTATCTGTTGATCTATAGATCTGCGACGACCGATCCCGCAGAGGAAGCAACCCCGATCCGCTTAGACTTCTTGTCCAACCTTCTGAAGAAAACCCAGGCAGAGACGCAGATCGCTCCCATAAGCAGAGTGCCACCTGCAGTCATGATCACCGGCAGATACGAGAGATTGGGCTTCGTGCCATCCAAAATCATTCCCGCAACAGGAGCACCGGCCAACATGCCGACTCCGCTGGCCGCGTACATGAACCCGATCACGGTCGAGAGCTGGTGCGCTCCAAAGGTCTCGGAGAGGACAAGGGGTACCAGAGACACGTAACCGCCGGCGAAGAAGCCGTAGAGGATCGCAAACAGGAGGTAGACCCCAAAAGACTTGGAAAATGTCCAGATGATCAAGACCGAACCCGCCGTCATCCAAGCACAGCAGCTAACGACCACGGTCTTGGGGAGACGGTCTGCAGCGTAACCGAGGACGATCCTGCCGAGGCAGGAGGCACCACTGGAAAGACCAGCGATCAAGGCACCGTCCTGGGCGGTCAACCCAATGAACAGACTGTAGGCTACAAATGAACCAGATGCAAATGCAAATAGCAAGAAAGGTCAGAACATCGGATCTGAGATGCTTGAAATAAATCAAGCGCACTCGCATTATCCATATGGAGAAAAAAAGGCTTACTCTGGAAGTAGTACATGGGAATGAGGAACCCAATCGAGGCCGTGAGTTCTGCAAAGGTCAAGGACAGGAACTGGGGGTTCTTGAACACCTTGAGCTCCGCAAAGAAGCCGGCCACGCCAGTAGGCTTCATTTTCTCAGGAGACAACTTCTCGTTGATCTGACCAATCTCCACGTCGGTCATCGCAGGTGAGGGTTCAGGGACCTTCTTACCATTCTCTCGCTCGGCGATCAAGAAACTGGCGCCGCCGCTATTGCCAAAGCAAAACAGTAAATGAGTAAAAAAAAAAAAAAAAAAAATCAAGTGGATAGTGTTAGTCTTTGCAGCAGTAACATATTATGATGAAAGAGGCGAGCGACATGGAGCATGGACTAACTGACTGATTACATACCAGACAATGACGCAGAAAAGCGCGAGGGCACGAAGTGTCCAGCCGACGCCGAGGGCATCAATCAATCCCTGGGTAGCAGGCGCAAGGCCCAGTCCACCGAGTCCGGTGCCGCTGACAGCCAGGCCGAGGGCGAGGCCACGCTTGGCGTCGAACCAGTGTGAGGGTGCACCGATCGCAGGGTAGTAGACCAGGGAGGCACCGATTCCAAAAAGCACACCCTGGGAAAGGTATAGTTGCCAGACCTGGGTCGCGAACGACGCCAGGAGCAACGCAACGGCCATCACAGCAGTGCCCAGAAGAGCGGTGAAGCGGTACCCAAATTTGTCGGCCGAGGCCCCGCTCACGAAGCCGGCAAAGTAAGTTGTGCTTGAGCCCAATGTCCCGATGAATGCAATGGAACCGTGGCTTGATGATGGGTAGAGTTCCAGGTAATGATTCTCGAACATGCTAAAGATGTACTCGGTAGGTGCGAAACAGAAACAGTGGATCAGGAAGCTCCCGAGGACGACAAGCCATGCACGGAGACCACCATCAGGCGCACGGTCCGAGATGTCGACCAGGGTGGGCGACTGACTGATCCCGATGAAGGAGGGTGCTGTGGACTTGACACATTTCTCGGCCGAGGACGATGGGGGGAGGAGTGTGTTGGTACGGGTGGTATAGATTGCGTGGGCAGGGGCGATCTCGCAGGACGTGCGAGGGGTCTCATCGACGTCGCGGCATGTCTTTGTGGTTGCCATTTTCGTGTGATTTAATTCCTTGAGGTATTACAACAGGTAGCGCATGCAGCTTTGTTGACAGAAATGGCTGTGCGTGTATGTACAAAAACAGATGGGATGCAACCGGATGAGGCCAAGGGAGAGAGGAAATGTATGAAGATCGAATGAAAAAAAAAGAAGAAAGGAATCTTCCTCCTTGGCGAGTGCGGGCTACCTTTTTATACTTTTTTTTTTCTTCCCCCGAGTTCCTAGGGCTTCCTTCTCTCGCGGCAGACATCACTCGAGACCCACCGGCTGGGCCTCAGACCGTGAAATGATCGAATGCCACAGAAAGAGTCAGAGACATGTGTGTGTTCTGAATAATCGTAATGAAACGCGGTCTGAGGCCCAGACGGGCTGAGCTGGCCTTGAATGTAGTTTCTATTCATACCGTGTGTGTGTGTATGTACCCGACTGATTGCCGTTAAGTGGGTGCATCCACTGCTGCCGCCAGAGATGCTTGCCCAAAAAGGAAGGTGCATTGTTTTGTCCCACGCATGGACAGCCCCTCCTCCCGGCACAGATTTATTTTTCAACCGCAGCCAGGAAGAGGATGCACTTCGGAGCGTGAACTCTCTTTCTTCGCTCGCTCGCTCGTTGCTGTCTCAGCCTGGTCTTGCCCGGGGTCATCAATCGACCCATCTCTATATTTCAACTGCAGCCGAATGAGGACCCTATTCTACCAATAGCCTTTATCCTTCGAGGACATGGTCCACTCTCACCGAAAAAAAACAAAAGAAAAAGGCCATGCAGATAGACTCCAAATGAGCATGGAACTTTGGCCACGTTGAAAGAAATCTGGGTCAGTAGGCTATTGGTGAGCAAAGCACCCTTCTTCTTACACCCACAAGTGCATGCATTGCCCAGGTTAGACTATCATGTGTTTTGAATAGCCGCCTGAAATAAATGCGTCGTCTAAAGTCCACTTTAAACCTCGCATCATAACTGGTTCATTTTGCATGCAAAGGGAACCAAAGCGAACCCAACTAGGTATATGTCCCAGAAAGCTGTAAACGTTGGGGTGACACTGTAAATGATAGGCCTCAAGTCGCTGCGACATCTAGCACCCAGATGGCGAAAATTCGGAAATCATTTCATCTTCTCGTAAAGTCCATATTCATTTGCGTTTGCAGATCGATTGCACAAAATGCAGTGTGTTCAACGCCCGTGCAGCGGGAACCCCCCGACGAGGTTTACATTGACAGGTGCAGATACACCGTCCTTGCTATGATAGAGTCAAAATCAGCAAACAATGGTACGGTGATCAATGAGTGATCCGACGACCGCGAGATAAGCACACTGCTGAGGAGGATAGCCAGGCTCTCTTACTGCTCTTGCAGACAACGGAATATGAATGTATACTTGAACAGCTGCTCCTGGCTCACGCCCAGACTGAGGATCTCGACGTGGAGAGAAAGATGCAGAGAGGGAAGCGTGGGCAGGAATGGAGTGGTTGCCCTTGCGGCGGTGTTCTCTTGACAACCACCTTTCTCCATTCTCACTCATCGTCCCCCTCAAGCTCGCAAAAACCCTACAACCTCAAAATGTGGTGTCGAAGACCGTAGACCCTTAATGTACCTCGAATGTAGAACCTTGTCTATTTTACAATCGACACAGTGTTTCTTGTACGCGATTCTTGTATACACCGAGTTACAAAGGGACAATTACTACAGTTTCAATAGCTATCGCGTTTCTTTTTTTTTTATTGGATCTTCCAACCATTTCGAGCTCTGGAATTTCTATCGAAATTCAGACTGGAAGTCCACTCCTCCTCCTGATGAATCCTTATCGGACCCAGAGTACAGAACAATTCAGGCTCAAATACGTCATAGAACGAACGCATCCTCGCAAGAAAGCATCTGAACTGTAGTGTGCTTGCTGACACACATTTATCTACATAGTCTATAGTCGCTTGGCGCCAGGATTTCCATCCCTTCTATGGGTGAGGCTGCTCGCTTGCGTCCTCCAGCTCGTCCTTGCCCTTGCCCTTGTCCCACGACGCTACTGCGCTACTGCTGTTGCTGCTACAGTCCCTGGCTTCTGTTTGTGGTCTTGCATCTCGCATCCAAGGGCAGTGCCCGTCCTTATCTGCTGGTTGAAGACAGAGCGGTCGCTGTTGATAGGGTAAATGGCTGCGAATGACGTTGCAAATGTTATGCCTTGCCATAATATCGCGGTGTATGAAAGTGTCGCAGATTGAACAGTATAGCCTACGGATCTTGACCTGTCCGAAACTACTCATTCGCCCCAACTACGATGTAGCCTAGGGGCCTGGATATAATTCATACTTCTCATATAGCTAACCTTCTACCCGGAGGTCAATCTCGCTGGTAAGCAAGTCTACTGCTCCTGCTCGCACTGCTTCTGGAACTTTGCTTGTAATTACGCGGTGGTACTTTTCCTTACAGGTGGCGATGAATTCGCCAGTGTTTTGCAGTCTCAAAGCCTCGGCATCATTCTGTTTCCGGCAGCCATGAACGTGGTTCATATAGCAGAGAAAGATCGAGCGAAAATCCTAGTGCATGTAAAGATCCTGTAAAACATATTCAGAGAAGTCCAACATTTGGAATAGACTTGTGTTGCGGTTGACTCCGACGCTGCTTCTATTACGATTGTGAAAATTGAAAGCCGGGTTGAAGGACTCTCTGACGAATACGTTAGATGGCTAGATTATCAGAGGAATCTGTCAAGTCTCTTCCCATCACCAAAAAGGTCTACAAAGATCAATTGAGGCATAAGGCGGCAATGTTCCCCCGTCCTCCAAGAGGGTCGACCATTCAACTTGAAGGTTCATGTGGGCTCGACCGCTTTTAGAACTGCCACATTTGTGGTCAACGTTCACCATCAATTGACCCAAGGCAAAAAAATAACAAACAATCAAACAAAAAGAGATCGACATTGACCAATTGAGGCATAAGGCGGCAATGTTCCCCCGTCCTCCAGGAAGACAGACCATTCAACTTGGAGGTTCATGTGGGACCGACCGCTTTTAGAACTACCACATCTGTGGTCAACATTCACCATCAACCAATCCAATGAGTGAATAACATAAGGGGAAGCACAAATTACACAACCAAGCGGGCAACCTCCTACCTTTGTCGCTGTGAAAAGAGATTTTGGATTAACGCGGTGCTGTATGGCTTTAAATATGAGCCAACTGGTTGCACTTCTAAGGAGATTCGCGTGGTGTGTGTGTGCGTGTGTGTGTGTGTGTGAAGGAGAAAACAGAGAGAAGACAAACAAGGGACAATGAATGATGATGGGGGCGTGAGAGCGGTGGCAATGGTAATTAATAAGGTCAAAGGAGTGTGATGCCAGAGGCGAGAAAAGCGAAGGCGCAGTCACTGCGCGCGCGCGCGTACGACGTCGCGATATTTATTTCCCGGTCGACAAGAAATAAAGAGATATGACTGTGCCTTTATTTTGCGCCGACCCTTTTTTGCCATCGTTTTGCATTTTCTTCTTCACCTTTGCCGCGATACCCCTTCCCTCGGCTTAATTCTTTCATCCCTCGGCTTAATTCTTTCATCCCTCGCCTTTTTCTTTCCATCCTTCGTCTCTTTTATCCCTCGCCTTCTGACTTCTTCCTTTTTTCTCGCCACATTTAATTCTCTTTTGATGCTTCACAACACTATGACCGACAACGACTTGACTCTATTCTGCATTGAGAATGGAGACTCTACGCCATTCTCTGTCGACATCGACCCATCAAAGACTGTTGATCATCTCAAGGATGCATAGAAAACCCCTCGATTTGATGATGTTGCCGCCGATGAGCTCACCCTCTGGCGCGTTTCGATTCCTCTTGCTCCACTTAAGGAGCGCAAGCCGATTGTCCTGAACAATATTGATTCCGCGACAGAACTCGACCCAACAGATGACCTCTCTGATGTCTTTACCCACAAACCACCAAAGAAAACAATTCAAATCATCGTCCAGCGACCACCACCAGGTAATGCCGCATTCTTTCCTCTCCACTGCACCATGCGCGTAAGCTTGTTATTGTACTAACCTAAATTCTCACGCTTAATTATCCAACACAGTCCATGCACCCGTCCCTGTTCGATTTCTTACCCCTGTTCCAGCCACTCCCTCGGATACTTCTCGTCCTAGAACGCCTTTGTCTGGTGAGTTCGGTCGTCAACTCTGTTTTTACGCCCATTTCTAATTGATTTATCTTTTCTCTCAACAGGGGACCTCAGAACCGACATCAAAAAGATCGCCTACCGATTCTTTGCAACCGGATCTCCAGCCTCTATCTTTCTGGACGCGTATGTGCGAGGAGAATTCAAGTTGCCAGTCACTACCGCCGGGATCAAGGGGCTACCCAAAGTACTGCTGCGAGGCGTTGTCGAAAGTCAGGATTCAGGACCAAGTCTTCTTTTTTTTGGATTTACCGAATCCTCCGTTAAAGGCTGGTGATCCTGTTCCTGAGAGGTTTCGGTCGAACGTTTTTTAAACTGGAAGGCATGCAGGCACAAGACCTCCCTGTATTTGGTGTCAGGTGCGCTCCTATCCTCAATGCATGACTTTGAAAGACTTGCTATGTTTACTCTGCTACTTCATGGACTAATGCGGAATATTTATGTCTATGACAAAGTCAATAAAAACATAAAACAATTTTACATAACTTCGATTCTCAAGTGAAGTGCTCTTATCTTCGGAACAAAGTGCGACTGAAAGGACTCGTGCAAAGAGGAAAGTTCCATCTTGGTCGAAAACTTACCACCCAGACCAACCCCATCACAACCTTGTTAGCTTCCTCTCTCTTTCTGCCGATCGATCCTCCGATCAACTTGAGTAGGTGATCCGTTATGAGCCTGTGCTCCGCATCCCTGGCCCATCTCGTGTCCCACCTATGCTTCCTGAACCGGCTGTAAAATTCATTCAGCTGTCCCTCTACTCTCTCCAGTTCCGTAACATAGCTCGCAAAGCTAGCTCCCTCACTGTGCAGTGGTGGCTGCTTAGTCTCGATGTTACTGATGGATTCTATTCCATCATCTGGAACGATGATTTTCTGCTTTTCCATTTATCTTCTGTGCTTGAACGTAGGCTGGTACACAGCCTTCTGCTTCACTGCGAGATTGTAATAGGTACGAGAACCAAAAGTAGGGGTTGTATCCTCGAAAGAACTGCTCATGTCGTCATCATCGTCCTTTCTTCCAGGTCCCGTTGTCGTACTGGCAGGATCATCGATCTCTGGTAGCAATGCGCTAATTCCAACTACACGGATTTGGCTGAGATCGAGACCCAGGACCTTGATTTGATCTGGCCCACATCTGCAAAGATCGATGACATCCTGCTGGGTCTTCACAATGTTTCGGACCTCGGTCAACTAATAGTCCACTCCGCCGACTGTGGATGTGATTCGAAGGGCAAGATATTCTGCGAGAATCGCCTGCATCTGAATGACTGTAATTCTTTTAACTTGAAGGTCGACAGATGGAGGCGGAAACCGTCTGTCCAAATGGGGCCTCGACGAACATAGCCGTGTCCCTCGTAGGTCATAGGATCGAATTTGGCCTGCCGAATGAGTTGAATGTGTTCTCGCATCATACTCAGGGCCATCACGAACGTCGATTCTTGCAATCTCTCGACCTTTTGCGTGGCTCACGCCTGTTGACGTTCGAAGGCATCTTCGTGATAAGGAACCCAGGAGCCTTCTGCCCAAGTCAATCGGTTAGGTTACCCTAGGTGGGAGCGCTGTTCTTGTTCTCAAAGTCCACCAGTATTAGTTCCTGAAGTTTTTTTCTTCAGCGCAGCGTTTTACCTAAACACGATACCAAACTCTTACTCAGAGAACGACATTAATGGCTGCTCTATGCCCATTAATGGGGTTGTCTGACGATAACTCTTGCTGGACTAGCTCAAAAGCATGAAATCTTCGATCGCTGGGATGTCTTGGTCTATCTCTGTACGTGATCCATCTAATATGAGACCCTTCGTCTTCAAAGTCCTTGGCTATTATAGACAGATCGCCAATGTTAGTATTGTCGTTCTTACAGTATGCTCCTTGAGTCGAGTGCAAGGTTTGACGCGGGGGTTTGGTAAGAGACTGGGCAGGGTTCACCTCACTTGCAGCCCCTGCCTGATGTGGAGCAGGGTGGCCGGTCGTGCGATATCTGTTGAAAGTCTGCGAAGACTTGTGCCGCCGAGCCTTAGTACCGGTTGACTCGTTGTCAAAGCCATTAAAGTTGATAGCGATCTCAATAAGCTAGTTAATTTTATGCATACCTTCATGCAGGTGGGGATTCTTACAAATCAAGGCAGTGTTTGACATTGCATACCTTCTCTCCGCCTCGCGTGCCTCTCGCACCTCCTTCTGCATTTGGGAGTACCGCTGAGAAAGACAGTCGAGCTGCTTCCAAAGGCTGTCATAGGTCATGGCAGCTTGAGCTGAGGACGAAAGGGGTGGGCCAATCTGCACAGGGTCCTCAAAGATCCACAAACGTCTCCTGGGTAGTATCCTTGCGCATGGCTTGATTGTTGCCAAGTAATGCTTCGTCATCGTCGCAGCCAAGGCGTTAGATTCTGCTATATGATGATCTGATTGATCTATTTACCTTCTCTATCCAGCCCTTCGATGATTTGTAATTAGTTGCACTTCCGAGAGAGAGGACGTTGCGGCTGTCGTTTTTTTTTTTTTTTTTTTTTTTTTTTTTTGATGTGACGCTAAGTACTGTAAACTGGTCGCATAGACGCTTGGAATGTTGTACACGAGGAGTTTCCTTTTAAGGTGGGTCGTTAAATGGTCTCGATGCTCTTGTACATGAGCATGTCGTCAGGCTTGCATTCAAGGCCTATCGTGAGATCTGCCTCGGTCGAGCATTCGACAATCGTCCACTGCTTCGTGTACATGTATACGGCAAAGGCGCTTTGAGCGTCTAGGGAGCAATAGAAGGCCGAGCCCAAGTGTTTTCTGATGTCGATGAACTGGTGTTTTCGCATGCGAAGCTTTTTATCCACGCGAACTTCGAGCATGCAGACATTTGTCGGCGCGCTCAACAGCTTCCTTGTGAAAGGTTCTCTCGGTACAGTTGAGTGGGTCCTTTTCCCTCCAAAGGAAGGCCATCCAGGTAAAGAATCAAGTTCGTCTGGGTCCCAAGCTTCAGTATCTCTCTCTCAACAATGCGGCGAGCATCGTCCGTAGGGTGCGAGGAATAGGCGCAGCGAACGGTGACATAAACAGACCCAAGGATATCGACTCGACTCACCGAATTGTGATCAATGGAGCTGGGATGTTGGATAAGTGGGCGGTTGATTGCTCCCATTGTGACGTCACTATTCTGAACTTCGAGTGGTGCAAGCAGTCTATACCTCGAAGTTCTCTTCGTATTTTTCACCTCCTTACACCTCCCCTCGGTTATCAAAGCAAAGCATTCTTTCTACACAGAGGCAGCCCACACTACTGCTCTATTCGATGGACAACCCTACACAGGCCCCCACCACCTTCAGCGCTCCACCCAATACGACTGTCACGGCTCGACAAAGGCTTTTGGCAGCATGTCCGTGCCTCAACGTCAAGCTGCACCTCGCTGCACAACCTGAGCAGGGCGTATCGATCGCAGGAAAAGAACTAAAGCTTGGACTGGCCGGTGTGTCTGTGGTAAGCTGCGTTCGGAGGCCGTGATCCCTGACCGCAGACGAGCATCCGTTGGCGGTTGTGGGGAGAGGCAGCTTTCGGGACTGATCCTAAACCCATTTCTATCGTCCTCGCTCGCTTTTCTCTTGTTCAGGAACAAAAAATCCTCTGCGGTCTCTCAATATCAAAGGATCTGGCCACGGCGCGGTGTATGAATTGCGATCAGGACGTTTATATCTTCAAGCCAAGTTCCACCTCGGTCAACTTGGAGACTACCTCCTTGGCCTTTTTGGCCAACTCCGTCTTGTTCTCACCCTCGAACGGCATTGTCGTGCCATCAGAAGCCGTCGTCACAGGGGAACGGATTGATGCGCTTGTCAATGATCCAAATTACTCCAAAGCCTTCCGACTCATCCTCGCACCAAAACCTGCTTCCATCGGATCAGGCGACCACCCGACTTCTTCATCAGCCACGCCTGCAGCACCCCAGCCAAACGATATCCCATACCGACCCTATCTAGACAGGGTGCGCTCGATTTTGGACAAGGAACTCGAGTTGAATCTGAACGCACAGCAACAGCGAACAGAGGCCAGGATTGAAGCGTACAAGTCGCAACAATTGCTGGCATTGCAAAAGTCGATGGAGAGCACGAGGCATGAAAAGGATCTTCTCTGGATCAAGATTCAGGAACGGGTCACGTCGCCGCCGCCTCCGGCACCCTCAACACCCAGCATTGGAGAGTCAGGAAGTGCAGGCGCTCAAGGGAGCGGATCCGCTGACGCCAATGGCGGACAGTATGCCTTCGACGTGCCTGGCACTTTGCCCATCCGACTCACAAGCGCCTCTCGGGTGGATGGGCCTCATGGCGCATTTCTGGACAGGAGAAAGGCATCGGAAACGGACGCGGCCATGTCGCTCCAGTTCAGAGAATTTGATCAGCAAATGGCCTCGAACAGTATGAGGCGACAGAGCCTTGTGCCTGTTGTGGTCCCGACACACGACGGGACGGACGATATCGCTGACATGACCTTGTCCAACACAGCGACGAATGCGACCACCTCTACGGCTCTTGACCAGCCTGCCTCGAGCTCCTCGAATTCGGGAACGTCGACCCCAACATCAAAATCGAAAAAGAAGGTGACCATCAGCGACGCAATTAAGAAGGTCTCAATCGTCGAGCCTGACGCAGGCAACTATGTGGATGGCAATGGTATATCTTTCAGTGCGATGGGTACTGGTTGTCCAGGACTTTATTGTGGTCAAAAATGGAAGAACTAACGCAGCTTTTGGATTATATAGATCAGAACAGTGATGAGGAGGATGGTGGAGACGAGGATGAAGGGGTGGTCTTTGATATGGACGAAGAGCTAGGATTCGACGGGGAAGGAGGAGAGGACGTCGAAGGAAACGAGGAAGGCAGCGAACAGGAAGACGGTATGGGTAGTGATGAAGACGATTATTCTACGCCCAGCAATAGCATCGCCATCAGCAACTCAGCCGGTCGTTCCTTGCCCAAATCCGGCATGGTCGTGGGCTCGCTCCGCGCAAACTATCTACGCCGTCAGAAGGGGCTTCAGCAACACAAGAGGTCACTCAACGAGGAAGAGCTTGATTTTGACGACGACGACGAGGATGATGATGATGATGATGATGATGACAACGCCCCTGCGCCACCCGCAGCAGCATTCCTCGGCACGTCCTTGCCGATCCAAATCCAACCACGCCCCGCCAATCCCCTACCCCCTCCTCCAGCACGTACTTCGGCCCTTGCCAGCTCCTTGGCGATGCCTCCAGGATCATCCCCAGCAGCCGCCATGCTCCAGCGGAGATTGTCTCGTGCATACGGACCGGATCTCTTGCCTGACAGCAGCAGCCAGGGCAATAACAATACCAACATCGCGCGCTCATCGACCTTGGCATTCGCAGGATCTTACACCGACGGATCATCCCTTGCGCCTCCAGCTCCTGGGGGCATCGCTGGATCTCTGATAATTGATCCACTTATGCTGCTTGAGGAAGAGCACGACAACGATGACCGTGAGGATCGTCTTCGAAAGCACCGACAGCCTTTCTCGTCCATCAACCACCGTCGCGATCTAGAGAGGAGTCAGCAGAGCCATAAGGAGCAGGA
This sequence comes from Gamsiella multidivaricata, assembly GCF_025024155.1. Lineage (NCBI taxonomy): Eukaryota > Fungi > Mortierellomycota > Mortierellomycetes > Mortierellales > Mortierellaceae > Gamsiella > Gamsiella multidivaricata. The sequence goes on from NW_026251796.1 coordinate 42,806, forward strand.
CCCTACACCGGCACAGTTCAGGAACAATGGCGGTGCGATATCTTCGGTGTCGCAGCAGACGGATTTTGAGCCCCCACATCTGTATTCGGCAAGGACCTATGTCGGCTCGACCCCATGGGAGATGCCGACAAGGATCACAGTCAAGACTGGAGGCATACAGCGTGAGGGCACGAACCTGGACAAGCAGATCGCGCTAGAGATGGCGAAGGAGCTGGAGCAGGAACGACTCGAGAAGGAGAAGGAGGCACATGAAGCTGCGCTTTTGGACAGGAGTAGTGCAGTGCAACGTGGCGTCCATAAGATCGACGAGGAGGAGGAAGAGGAAGAGGAAGAGGAAGAAGAGGAGGAAGAGATACTAGGACGGAGGCGTCAGGGTCAGCGGCAGCAGGAGGCGGATGAATTACCGCCGCTGCATCCTCTCTCGACTGCAACAGCAAACGACATCGGTGATAGTTAGTTTCTGGAAGGCCTTCTTGGTCTGAAAGAAAAAAGTAAAATAAAATAACACACACTGCAAACAAAGCGTAATGAGTAACGATTGGATGGTTTTGGCCTGTGATATCCCGCCTTTTTTTTTCTTTCTTTTTTATTGTTCTACGAGGCTTAGTACTGTACATGTAAAGGGGAAGCACAAAAAAAAGAAAAAGAAAAAAAAAGTTGACCTTTCACCGCTGTCTCTTGACATGTCGTGGGGACGATTGGTGATCATCCAGTTTCCTCCGTGGGCTGCTGTGCTCTCGGTCATATCCATGGCCATTCGTGCTTCCGTTCTCGTACCCGTGGCCATGGCTATGTCCTCCATCCGTCTCGAAAGCCTCCTCATCAGGCCGATGCTTATGCTCCTTCTCTCCACGGTCATGCTCCCGATCTCGATCATGATCTCCGTCTCGATCTCCGTCGTGGTACCTGTCTCGTCCTCTGTCGTAGTCCTGGTCTCTATCGTCTCGTTTCCGGTCCTCGGCTACATGGTCAAGAGTCATCTCGTCCTTGTGATGGATATGCGATGTATCCTGCTTCACATCTACATGGGCGTGCGCAGAGCTGTTGTTTATGTCTTGATGTCCATGGCCATGGCCATGGCCGTGGCCGTGGCGATGGTGACGATGGCCTTGATGGTGATGATTATGGTGATGACGACGATGGCGATGGGGGTGCTTGTAATGCTGTGGTTCCTCAGGTTGTTGGTCGCTGGGCAGAAGCGGGAGGTAAAACGTTTCCTCCCCACCGTCCTCGCTATCCGAGTCGTTGAACGGGTTGATTTTTTCGATCGTCGTCACGTCAATGAGCACATCTTCGTCGTCGTGTTTTCGTTTGGACGCCTCTTCCTCAGGAACCTAGAGTGTGAGAAACATGGCGATAATCAGAATACTGTCGTTATAGTCACCACCTTGCTTTTCGAGGTCATTCTCTCACGATTTTGGCTTACAATGTCGAATTCGTCCTCGCGCTCTTCGTAGTCGATGTTCTCTTCCAGCTCTTTAAAATCAGGGGCGAATGCGCTCCAGTTCTCCTGGTAATTTGTCGCCCAGATATGAATCTTTCCGTAGCTTGACACTGATGCCACAATGGGTCTGATCGGATGCCACTAAAACGCCAGAGTATATAATATATGTATATAGTGTTAAAGACGTCCCTTTCACGTCTGTTGTTCGTACTGTTTGCCTCAGCCAGCACAACTTTCTCATTGATCGTAAAAGACTTACAGCCAGATCCTCCAATGGCTCTTTGGGACCTTCGAGAAACTTGACGAGGTTCCCTCCAATTTTATCCCAGATGTAGATATTGTGTTCAGCCTGATGTCCAGATCCTCCGATGACATAGTCAGCGTCGCTCGAAAAACAGCACTGATTCCATTGGATCCTGTTAACCAGATCCTGGAATTTGTGCAGTTGTTCCGGTGGACCGTCTTCCCTGACTGCAAAGAGTCGGATGATCCTGTCGTTTGCATTGACCAAAATCTCCCTGCAGAAGTCATGAGCGAATGGTGTCCTGATTAGTATCGCTGCTTTCGAAGAGAACAAAGGGTCCGAGGAAAATGTAACCCATGGAACTGGCAGAGACTTACTTTCCTCTCCTACTGAACTTTATACTTTTGATGGCGCTAGTTGTCGGTCGAATTTCATAGAGTAGCTAAGCGTGTTCAGGTTACGAGCAGGCAAAGAAATCGTCAGAGACTCTATTGTGTCGCAAACGTGAGCTCTACCACCGGAAAAAGAAAAAAAAAAACCGTCTATCCATGATGTTCCTTCCTTGTTCAGGCGTCGACGCAACTTACAGATCGCGTTTCCGTGTTGATGATACTGATCTGGCCACGATTCGATCCTGCATAAATCCTTTTCCCTTGCCTGTCGAATGTAACGACCAGCGTCCATTGTGTTTGTCCAGCGGCTACTGTTGTTGCTGGTGTTGGTGTCGAGTTTGAATTCTGTTCGGATGACCCCTCATCTTTAGGATCCATCAAAATAGGTGATCGTTTGATGCCGTTTGAAAAATCAACTAGCACAGGTTTCTCTTGATGTAGCGCAGCAATAAACAGCGAACTAATGGAACAAAACAGAAGGACAGTGAGTGGGTAAACGTCGCCAGTTGGTGGGGACGCGTATAGAGTAGCACGGATGAAAATAATGATCGATGAGAATGGCTGCGTACTTGTTTTTGGGATGGAACTGAGCGTTCAAGACAGGCGTATCAAAGCGGATGGTATGTTGCTTCGTTCCTGTCAGAAGATCCCATACAATACAACTCCAGTCCCTGGATGATGACAAAAGATATCGACCATTCCGTGACCAGCTAGCAATTGAATATAATGTTCAGGAGTTCAAGGGTAGAGGTCAGTAAAGAGGCGACTGTACAAGTCCATCCTATGCCTCCATTCTTGCTTTCCATATGTATCTGCACCACTGCAGTTTTACACGCCATATTAGCATGTTGACATACCTCAGGCTAGTTACTATTTTGACGTGCCCGATCAAAGAACGCGAGACGCCTCGTGTATCAAAGTCCCAGACGACAATAGTCCCGTCCGAGCATCCTGCAGCCAGAAGCGTACCCCGACGGTTAAACCTGACCGTAACAGCCAGTCCGCCCTCGAGTGTGTCCTCGATGACCTCTGGAAAATCTTGCTCAAATGGGTCTGTATCAAAGCGACAAAGAGAATGGCGATGGTTGGCAATCAGCTCAAAAAACTTTGTTCATGGAAAGAGTTGATCTGGACATCGCGAGATTCCTGACAACCCTTAGATTGGTTAGTGTGCGCACCTAGTAGTTCCAGATTCATCGTGTTTCAGAACGTCCAATGTGCTTCCCGCTGTTATTTCCGTGCTTTCTAAGGTTGTGGGGTCGCGTCCTATCTCGTTACAGCTGTGTGAAGGAGTGGGGTATACATGTGCAGACAAGACAAGACAAGACAAGACAAGACAGGACGGACGAACAAAACGAAGCGTTTTTTGAAACTGGTTCTGGGTAAACAGGGACCTTGCAATTATAGAAAAATTGCACTTGTGGAGCGGATTTATTGCTAAACCTTATTTTGTCATTAGAAATATATTAGCCTAAAAATCCCGATTTTCAAGCATCCAGCCCGGCTAGCTCAATCGGTAGAGCGTCAGACTCTTAATCTGAAGGCTGTGGGTTCGACCCCCACGTTGGGCGCTTTCCTTTTGCTTCCCGGTGTTTTGCAGTGGCGGGTGCCATTGCTTACGGTACGCAGGGCTCTTTTTTTTTTGGCCACTTCTACGGTAATTAGATGACATACAGCAGTGGCGGTAATCGTCGCGTAAAATGACGATGGCTGTGGTTTTTTTTTTTCCTTTTTGACGCGTCGTTCCTCGGACAAAAGATGAAGTGTGTGGGGTAAAAATAGGTCAACATGCGTGTATTACACGTGGAGTCTATCTTTGAGAGGGTTGTTTCAAAGCCCAAGGCTCAGGACCTTATTTCTCGCTGCCTGTGCGCCCTGTCCTTTCTACCGCCATCGCCTCCAGTGCCTCATTTCACATCTTTCATTCCCTCTCACCCATCCCCTCTTCATCATCTCCCATCAGTCCATCAAAGATGCAAGAGATGAAGGTTGGCCCTTCGACGGCAAAGGAACACTTGCTCCGCCCACAGAGTGGACAAAAGATGAAGCTGAAGGAAAAGTTTGTCCAGATATATGACATGTTCCTAAGAGTAAGCAGACCTTAAGGAGGCATTTCGCCCATCAACAAGAAGCATTCCATATCGTCGCGCGCAGCGCTGTTGTTTCTCGTCCTAGCGATTTCTCACACTCGCCCCTTTATTTTTTTCTAACGCGTTATTTAACTAGGGTCAGGACCCCGCTCAAGGAAGGGACCCAGACGTCTTTTGGGATGAACTGTTCTTGATCAAGGTACAGATTCAGCCTTGTACGGTTGGATGCAACGAATCAAAGGTATGGGAGATATTAATAGAAGAGTCATTTGTCCCTAGGTCAACGAAGAATACCTTTCTTCGAGTCTTGCACAGACCAGCGAAGACCAATTGCTTGCCATCAAAGATGGCATCAATGGTATCTTTTTACATGCAGTCCAAGCCATCAGGGATCCGTTGCCTCAGAGGCGCCTTCATGCCATGCAGGTAATGAGGTTTTCGTACGGGTTTAGGCTCGGATCAAATTTAGCTGCGCCATGATCTGGATTTGGCTGTGGACTTACTCACAAGACATCCAATCCATGTCCACATCCACATAGACGTTAACAATCGTTCTTGGAGAGATTTTTCGTAAAAAGTTTCATAACTGGAGCTTTGATGTCATTCATCTACTGGTATGCGGAAGACTCTTCCTTGGCCGTTGACAAGATGATCATTTCCCCAAGGCGTGCTTCTCATTATTCGTTTTTACCAACGGGAACGATAGACAGGGCTATCACATGCCGATCTTGTCTTCCGGACGCTGATTCAAGGCCTGAGCACCATCTTGGGAAGCGATGAACCATGTATGTTGATAGGCATGTGTTTCCAGGAGGATCACTTGGATGTTTACGAGAAAGATTGCCATTCCGACGGCCTTTCCTTTTTCTCTTTTAACATTGCAATACCTTTATAGTGAAGTTACAAGTGGTTGCTCTGCGACTCGCAATTGCTTTGGCGTGTGGCAACGATAATGTGAACAAGAACACTCTGAACGAGTACTTTATGCAAAAGGACATTTTCCCGTCCCTGATCAAGGTATTTTTCGTTCCTCGGCGCCGGTCATCCTCCTTGGTGGATAGCAAGGATGAATGATGTCCAATTAATCTTTCTCTGTTTGAAATACCTATAGTTCTTTGTCATGGTGGATTCCGTCGATCTGGCATTTGAAGCGATGGCCCTATTGGGTTTACTGGCGAACTACAACAAATATGAGATCCAGAACCCCTACCTGGCCAGCTTGGCGGCATTGAAGGATGAGGCTGTACTTCAAAAGATGTCTATGGTCATCGTCCAAGTATTCGACGGGATGCGGAAGTAAGTCAAAAAAAACGCCTCCAGTACCATTCACAGTTTATAGTTTGTATGGACACTAACGCGAAGCAACAATCCATAACTGGACATAGAGGATACACGGGAGTGATGGACGACGACGAGCTGTCAGCAGTATCGAAGCTCACCAGTGCTCTATCATACGTGACAGGCATGCTCTGGAACCCGAATGCACAGGATATCTCTGTCACGGATGCCTCATTCGCCTTGCTGTAAGCGCATCTTGTCTCAGCGTCATGCTCGGTTTCATCAAAGGATACCCACTAATGCTGTGTCATTTCGATTGTGCATTTAGTCCGGACGGCAGAGTTACGGTGCTTTTGATATTTTACGACCTCATTTATACCAACAAGCGATTCCAGCAAGTCTTTTTGAGCTACTCTACAACAGCTGCTAATTCACAGGACAAACAAGCGGAGCACCTCAACCTGGAGACTAGCGAAACAGGACTTGGGTCGTTCCTGTCATTCTCATCTTATCTCCTGCAACATAACCGCACACAGCGCTCAACACCGTATACCCATCTCTGTCTGATCATCATGTTGGTCCTGGTCGAGGATCCGACCACGTATCCACATCTGTGCAGCATCCCCCAATCACAGGATCCACCCTCTCTTCTTGTAACGCCTGCGGGCAACACTGTAAACTCAATGGTAACTGTTCGACTGTGTCGTCAACGACAGCCCGTCCTGCCCAAGGTCAAGCAGGCGAGACCCATGGCTGCGGTGCTTCTGGATGTCATATTGGGATTCTTGAAACACAATATGAAGAAAAAGATGCAAATTGACTGCTTCCGGTAAGCTCCCACGTGCGACGCTTCAAGTGGATCGAAGTGCCGAGAGACGCGAGCAGTGTTACTAACTTGGTTTAATCGCGTACTTTTTTTTTAGTATCGCGATCGCCATCATTTTTTCGCTCACAAGCCGGTTCAAAGCCCTTCGTGTTAGACTTCGTAAGTCGCTGCTTCCTTGGAGGTATTTAATATGGCACGGCAGTTATTTACTCAACACTAAAATACATGTCGTTGTCTTCTTCCTATAGCCTACCATTGGGTAGAGATGTGGAATACATTGCAGGGAGTCGTCAAATTCCTGCAATCAAACGGCAAAATCTTGCAGAACCATCCAGATGCTAGAGACTTGGTTGCAGAGGTATGGTCAACAGGATGGCACCCAATGTTGCTGTGGACTTTGAAACCGATACCACCCACACTCTATACTGATACGCTCCTTTCACTATTCTTTCGATAGACGATTGATCTTGTGAATTACTGTGTAACATTCGGGGATCTTATCATGCCGGATCCAGCAAGTCTTTACGCTCTCTACTATGAGATTGTGCGCTCAGGAATTGATCCCTACACGGATCTCACCAAACAATGTAAACCTCCCTTTCCCCCACCTCCCAATCGCTTCAGATCTGATCAAAGTCCATTCCCTAGCACTAACAATTAATCATTTGGAACCTAGTTTTCATTTCGGTTCAACCGCCGTTGCCGCCCCCACTGCCACACCACGATCTGACATCGCGCAACCGCCTCAACCTGGCTACTCCAGTCACCACGCCTCCTGAGTCAGCCCTGTCATCGCCATCGCCAGCATCGGCCTCAATCATGGGCTCCCCGCCACCTTCGCCGTTTCAATCCTATCGATCCGGATCTCCCCTCAACGCTGTTGGTGCTGTCTCCGCTCACCAGCGCCTGATTATCATCGATCTCTCGAATATTAACCAGGTCTACACCTTCTTCTTCACTCACCTCCTGACTTGGCGCGACGCAAACCCAACACGGAGTCTCGGTCCCGATCTGGTCTCGACTATCATTAAGAACCATTATCAGGACCTGACCCTGATCCCAATCCCCCTGGACTCGTTTTTAAGTCAGCGACAGAGCAATGTACCGCTTGGACTGAAAGGGTACAGTGGAAACAACGGAAGGGCGTCTCCTGCTCCTGCTGGCACCTCAAGCCCACACCCGGCCTGGGACGGGTACTCGGAAGTGCCAGCCAAGGTCCATTTCTTCCGACAGCTGACAAGGTGGGTCGTCGCAGACCTGCGGGCCATCTCGAAACAGAATGCTGCAGTTGCATCTGGAGCTGCACAGCCTACATCTACTACACCATGAACAAATAAAAACTATTATACGCGCACCCGTGTACGTTGTCGCTCTTTTTGTGCTTCCACCACCGCAATGTAAGGATACGTCTAGTTTATTACAAAGACTACCATGAACTGAAGTCTCCGAACCCTTTTGCGACCGTCTTCTTTTTCTTTGGCACTGAAGGGATGTCATTCAAATCCTCCACCTTTTCAGTCTCTCCTGCACTCTTCTTCGCAGTTGCAGCCGCCAAGTATTTGCCAACACCACCACCAACAGTGCCACCTCCCTCGACATCCCTCTTGATCGTTGGACCAAACCAGGTAGAGTGATCCAAGGGGTTCTCCTTCTTGACCGTCGTCCTTGCTTCTTCCTCGTACTTGCGTTTCCTCTCCAGTCGTTCTGTGAACGTCTGATAGGGATCCACAAAAACAGTTACGTCCTGCATGACAATTCCTGGTGGTGAAATCGGAATATCTGTGTCCTCGTCCGTGGGGACCAACTCCAGTTTGTCCAGCACATCCATGCCTCCGACAACCTTTCCAAATACTGTATGCTTGCCATCCAGATGCGTGCAGGGCTTAAAAGTAATGAAGCTATAAATTGGTTAAAGTGGTGCTCAAATGGTCAGTACTCTTCCGCCCCAGATACCAAAAATACAAGCCTTGGCAGTCAGGCAGCGACACCACGCCGCATTAAAGAAAACTTACAACTGCGAGGAATTTGTTCCGGGTCCTTTGTTGGCCATACTAAGGATCCCCCGTGCATTATGAGACAGCTTGGACTTGATCTCGTCCTTAAAATTCTCTTTCCAGTATGATTCACCACCGCGTCCAGTTCCTGTAGGATCGCCTCCCTGCAGCATAAAGTTCTTGATCTTGCGATGGAATTTGACATCCTTGTAGTATCCAGTCTTTGCAAGCATAATGAAATTGTAGCATGTCCGCGGTGTCTACAAAGAAGGGGAATGAAAAATCCATGTCAGTCGTTTTCCATAACAACAGTAACGACGCACTCATGAGTAATAAAAGACTGGTGTACCTGGTCGCAAAACAGCTCGATGTTGATTTTGCCAAAATTAGTGTTGATGCTTGCATATCCCTTGGCCTTGATCAACGGGAACATGTACTCTTCATGGCTCATCAAAGCGCGGTCGTCTGTCGTGGTCACACTGACGGCTGTCGAGGTCAGGGATGCACTGGTCTTTCCTGTTGTATACGCCGCTGCGTTATATGCGAGTCCCGGCTTGTTGGACATGGCTTCCATGGCCTTGTTGGTGGTCCTCCCTTGGGCCATAGCCACAACCTCCTTCTGTTTCTTCTCGACCGCTGCCTTTTCAATCTTCTCCATGTTCATCTGCGACAGAATCTTGCCCGTTGATCCTTGCTTGTTAATATTGTTGAGAGGGTCGCGCTTTTTCCTTTCAGCAGCTATTTAAAGCGATCGGGCGAATGAATTATAGAAAGGCCAGGATATTTGATAAATATTGATAATTTGATTTTTTTGGTAGCCAGAAAGATGCCTCGGTCAAATGTATCTAACCTTCATCAACTGCAGAGAGTTCATTCTTGACATAGTGAAATTCACTTAAATTCTTGTTCTTCAGGTTGTGGGGGTCCTAAGGTGAGAATCGACATGGACAGTATTAACATATATACCTATAATGGCCCTGCATAGCAATGGTTATAGATTGGGCCGATGCTGACCTGGATGGTGATAATTTCTTTGCGTGTGAATGGTTCGTCTGTCATGAGGTCCTTCCAGAACTTGGCCTTGATGTTGAGCCGTTCCACCGCCTCGTATGCAAATACATTTCCTGAAGGCTTGATCGCAACAATATGTGTGTTTTCATTGAAGACCCTCAGAGTGATCGGGCAATGGTATTCATCTATCCAAATGGCCGTGTATTTTGTTAGCTTCCATGCTTTGCAAAGTGCCCCTTTGGAGCCGGAAAGAGACGAAGGCCGATCATATAGGTACCATTGGCATTCTTGAAAAAATTCAACTTGATCAGGGATTTTGGGTCCAATTTCTCGCCTGTCACAGGATTCGCACCGTACTTTTTCAGATACGGCACGATGTTTCTATCAAAAGAGCAATGAGGAGAGTAAAGGTAGAGTTCGAAATAAGTATTTACGCCTTTCATAGTCCTTAACCATGATATCCACAAAAGAAAAAAGACCAAGGACTTACACGAGGTCAAAGACGATGCCATCCTCGGTGCAGACTGGATGCTGAAATGGCTGTAACGAGAGTGCACAGCAGTCGAAGGGCAATCGACGGAAGATCTGGGTATTTCTGCGTCCTCCTGCTCCTCCAAAGGTCATGCCTCCTTCCGAGAACTCATTACTCCACTCGGAGTGGGTAATATACATTTTGTCTACAAAAAACGAAGAGTAAGGCTGGTGAGACTTTACTGTATCCGTTCATATGTCCTGTTAGAGACCTGATGTCCAGTATTTGCCCCGCACCTGTTCCTTTCCCCATGGCGATGTGCTTGCAGATCGAATGGATGAGTGAAACGGCGGTGGTGGGGATGGTAGTGGTGGCGATGGTAGTGGTAATGGGAATGGCGCTTCAGCATCCACAACAGAGAACAATAACGGGCGTGACTGAGGAAGGGGATCTGAACTCAAAACGAAATGAATTATCCAAAGGATATTAGGAGCGCTGGTCTGTCCTCTTTCGCTTCTTCCTTCCCTCTTTCCGCTCCATTCCTTTTTTTTTACGCCCTCGCCCTCGTCCATCCCTCTGATCATCCCGAAGACCGACTCTTTTATTCTCTTTGGATGCGAGGATAGCGTGCTCGGAGACACTGCGCTCAACAAGACGACATACACCTCGTTCTCTCGCTCTTGCCCTACTCGGGCAGTCGTATTATCAAACAACCCTCAACCCTGCCTCAGAAACACTCAGCTCGGACCTAATGGAACAGCCCTCGAGCCTACCGGTAACAACTCGGCAGTGCCTCGCTATCACTTGTGCCACTTCTGTGGACCGACTGGCTAAATATCTTGATCCGCTGTGATAGATGACCAACGTGCTCATGTTGAGCTCGATCCTCTTGGTCTTCTTGTGCTTCCTGGTCCAGCTCTCGTACGAGAACTACGCCAACATGTTGTACCTGCACCATTCGCAATCACACCATCACCACCACCACCACCATCACCACCACCTTTACAACCGACAGTCACCGCTTCTCGGCCCAATGGATCCAGGTATGTGGGAAGAAAAGACCTGTGCAATTTGTTTTCAGTAGGCGACGCGTTTTTTTTTCTCGTTACTGCTCTGCGTTAAAGTTCCATACTTTGTGTTCCGAGCAACTGCGGTGCTTCTGTTTGGACGCGGGAATAGCATGCCGAACATGGGTGTTGTCGCGCGACTCTGTTCTTGACCTTCCCCACCACTTTTTTTTTTTTTTTTTTTTATTTGGTCTTTGTGTCGATCCGATTCGATTTCGTACGTGTGTTATTCCTGGCACTGATCCTGTATTTGTTGCTTTGTGTGTCTCGCGTAGCCTTGATAGGGAAACCGAAGAGATCGTGAAGCAAGGGACTTGACTCCGTGAGGATGTCTCCCCTTGGACAACAAAAAACAGAGAACACAGGCGGCAGTTAGGCCCTCTCACGGTCTCTCCTTGCCTCCTTCTTTTCGGTTGTAACATATCTTTCTTTTGCATTCAGACGAAAAACTACGTTTTCTCTCCCACCCCTCTCTTTCTCACTCTTCCCTTTCGTCCAGCTTGTTTTCTAGTCGCACAACAGTGACATCGCTATCTTTTTACACTGCATTCACCCGCCCTTATCACGTTCACTCCCCCATGTTTCTTGTATTTTTACCACAGCAAATCAAATAAAGAAAAAAATCGAAATCACAAACACTTTCGCGAATGGAAGCTGCGGTAAATACAGGCTACGGAAACGATTTCGCCATCCTTGGGAAAAAACTTGCGCAAAAGATGCATTGGCCAAAAGATAGTCTCGATGGTTGCAGCCAAAGTGACACAAGGAAACGATCAGTCCATCTGGTGGGGCGATGCAGGCACAATGGTAAGGGGCGTCTTCTGCGAGAACCCAAAGGAGATGCGTTTAATTCATTGACGCGCTCATGCTTGAGAAGAAGACATAAAGAAAAGCAAAGTCGCATGGCTCTTGCAAGAACAGGAGCCGGCTCTGATGTATGACGCTCATATGTCCCTTTTTCAGGATACGCCTGGAGATACTCCTGAAGATCAGAGCAACCGCAAAGAGGGGCGGAGGACAAGCTGGAATCATTCCCTCTCTGGTTTCTATGCGTGTCTTTCGGCTCCCTACGGATGGATGGATGGATGGATGACACAATTCCCTGGCTTCCCTCCCCTTTCAAGAACGATACCCAGAGCGAAAGGGTCTTCTGGAGCAACAAATCTCTATGGCGTCCCAGCAATAGCAAAAACACAGCTAAAGGTAGAATCTCGAATTCTCATCTCGTTGGCTCCCTGCTGCTACCGATTCGACCTACCATTAAGGGACCATCATAGTCGAATGGTGCAAACACAACTTTCTCGTTAGCAGCATCCATCAGTCGACACAGGAAAGAAAGTGGCCCTCAATACGCGTTGTTCTTCCACATAAATGTTCCTCTGCCTCCATGGTATTCGCCTTCTGTCTCCTTCTGTTCTCCCCCTCCTTCATTTCCGCTCTTGTAGTTTAATAACCCACTCTATGTGAACTGCATGGTCCCTAGGATGCCCTAACAGCAATCGTACTCCCGCCGCATTTTTTTTTTATCAAAGTCTTTCATATCTCAACGCGCATTTGTCTTTCTCCTCCTTGTCCTCCACAGCGAAAACATGATTCCGTGCTCCAGAATACGCATTCTCCGTTTCATTCGCATAGCCATCCTCGCAAATGCCATCGTCCTCATCCTTTTGACTTTGTCCACAGAGGCCACAGGATGTCAGCGCTACAACGGTGGTTCAAACTGTCCCGCACATGCACCGTGCTGTCAATTCGGATGGTGCTCGAATGCAGCATCCTTTTGCTCTCTTGCCTTGGGATGCCAACCCGAGAACTCGTTCGATATAAACAGCTGTCTTCCACTCCCTCAGTGTACTTCTTTCTTGGAGGTAAAGAGAAACAACAAGAAACGTTACCTGTTTGTTATTTTGTTATTTTGCAGCAAACATCCTTCCTACAAAAAGAAGTCTCAATCGTTCTTTTTGTGCTACGTGTTACTTGTCCTAGAATTTCGATAACCCGAGCTCCATGATCTCACGCACCAACTTTTCAGGAGACCCCTCGGAGGCGCCATGGACATCGGATTTCTTACCCAGCAACACGCGGATCGAGAACGGAAACTTAGTTCTGACGCTCGAGCCAGGAAACACTATCAACAAATTTGGGAACCGAGCTGGATTTGGGGCTACAGTGTCTAGTACAAGGTGACACAACCTAAGGAGCTCGTGTAGCAGCAAACAAAAAAAAAAGAAAGAAGGAAAGAAAAGCGACGCGTGCTAACATGAATTCATTCTCCTATTTTCTAGATGGATGCTCTATGGAACAGTGACAGCGAGGATCAAGTCTGGATCACCTAGTGGCGGAGTTATCTCCTCTTTTATCTACCGAAACGCGATGACTGGCGACGAAGTCGATTACGAATGGGTTGGCAAGCAGCCAAACGAAGTCCAGAGTAACTTTTACTGGGTATGCATATACAAGACTCAGCACCATTAATACCATACACACCCCGTACTGTTTACAATCCGACCCATCGTAACGTATATACCATCCTCTCCCTCTCTCTCTTTGTCTTGCAGCACACTCCGTCAGACATGGACCCCAAGGACATTGACTACTCCCACTCACATCGCGAGAACGTCGGGGTGGATCTATCACAAGAGTATCAGACCTATACTATTGAATGGCTCCCCGATCGCCTCACTTGGCTCATCAACAGTCAAGTCGTCCGCACAATCCTCCGCTCTGATGTCAACGGCACCAAATACCCATCGAGCCCCAGTCAAATTCAATTCAGTATCTGGGACGGGGGGCTCTCAGAACCAGACACGCGCGTCTGGGCAGGCGGACCCACGAACTGGAGTGAAAAGCGTCCCAAGTACGAGATGTATGTGGATTGGGTTGACATCAAATGTTACACACCCATTGATCCTGCAACGACACCATGGCCACCCAAGGATCAGGGCTTCCAGGAATTCGTGAACCCCTTGTCGCGGGACCCGACCTCACCATTGGCCAAGGAAGCGATTGTGCTAGGGGAAAACGCACCAAGGTTTTCGACAATGGAGAATGGTGGGTTGCATTGGGGAGAGTTCTATAACGAAGGCAGGAATCTTTTTGAAGAGAAGTCTGATAGCGAGAGGATCCGGCCCTGGACGGCCACAGTTATGGCTGTCATCGTGTCCTGTGTCCTTACATTAGGACTCATAGTATGAGTAGCAGAAATGGTCTCTCACTCTTGCAAAGGGTCCGGAGAGCATTCACATATGTATATTATATACCCTTCATAGATGGAAAATGTAATCCACAGGAAAGATGTTTTTATGGGAACAGCTATATTTTCGCGAATGATTGCTTGTATACGTCTGGAGCAAAAAAAAAAAAAAAAAGAGAAAGAGAGAAAGAGAGAAAGAGAGAAAGAGAGAAAGAGAGAAAGAGAGAAAGAGAGAAAGAGAGAAAGAGAGAAAGAGAGAAAGAGAGAAAGAGAGAAAGAGAGAAAGAGAGAAAGAGAGAAAGATAGAAAGAGAGAAAGAGAGAAAGATAGAAAGAGAGAAAGAGAGAAAAAATACAAACACGAACAAGAGCAAGAACAACAGAACAGATCTTTGTATTTATTCAGATTATTAATCTGACTCAGGCGTTGACTCTCTATCGTGCTGCAAATGATGATCTTCCGTACCCTCGACCTTCAGCGAGTCAACCAACCTTGCGGAGGATGGTTGGGGACGCATTTTTGCGCTGCATGCCTTCGAGATCACCTCATTGGCAACAAAGAGCGGCAGCTCTGTGATTAGCGCTGGCTGGTTGACATCCATGAAATGCACAGTATAGCGGAGCACATGCGAGATATTGAGCCAGCCAAGTCCATGTTCCGTGGGAATCAGTTGGTCGTTGTCAACACGGAGATCAAATTCGACCGGGTTAAAGCGACCAAAATCCATGTCACTGTCGTCGTTGGGGACCACGACTAAAGCGGAGACCAATCTTGAGGAGTTGACGGTGCAATGGGCTCCAGGGACGTTGCTGTTCACGCAGGTCGTAAAAGATAGTGTTCAAAAATGTTAGTGCCTGCGGAGGGAGACATTGGGTGCAGCCCAAATATGGTAGATTTGGGTCAGAGGGTGTGTGCAGAAATAAGGGAGGATGAGCTCTGAAGGGGAATGGACCTTGGTGATACATACGAAAGAAAAAGAAAATTGCGAGCAAACACACTCATCCGCCCAAATGATAAAAAAAAAAAAGAGACGGATGGTCAAGAAAAACGTGCACGGATAGAGTTGATCGATATTTTTGGGGTCTGTCTCATACAGCATCGTAGACCCAAAGCCCCTGCTCACTCATAGGTAACATGATATCATGCTCTTGCTATGCGTAGGCGTTGGACATGGCTGGGGCTAGCCTGGGCAGGACGGAAAAACTTTGTTGAATCCAGGGGAGTAGACACGGAATAGGAAAGAAAAAAAAATACAAGCAATCAAAAGGATCGATCCACTTACGCATTCTCCACAGAAGGGTGTTCTAGCCTCGTCACATAGTCGACTTCCTCGATCTGGACAATCGAACAATCCACCTCCTTGATCATGAACTCCTTGTTCCTCGTCTCGAGCTCAACCTTCGCCAACAGTCGATCCTGACCCAGCACAAGTCTTCCTGGTGCCGTCAATTTACTCTTGTACTGGCCAGAGCGATCCATCGATGCAGTCAGCGTGCTTTCACTCGTTGGGGCGATCGGACGACGGAGAATGAGGTCGTGCTTGACCACGCGTGTGGACGAAAAGAAGTAGCTGCGACGCAATGTAGCATGGATCTCATATTTCCAGTCGATATAGGGCGTATCCAGCTTGTTGATTAGCGTTGGTGGTAATTCATACGCTCGAGGGATGTCGATTCTAAAGGGAATGTATTGTTCGCCTGCGTCGATATGGATGATGCCTCGACCGTCCGTATCGTTGGCAGCGACCAAGTCTACGCTGCTGCTGACCAGAGGCTCTCGGACGATTGCGTGCTCTGGGGTATCGACATTCAGCATGGCTCCGACTATTATCAAGATAAGAAAAGGTGGAGGTGTCAGAAGCTCGTTATTTTTGAGCAATTGAATGATCCAGAACGAGGAATATCATTTTCACGTACTGTGGCCGTGGATCGCGATGGTGGCGATTCTGAAGGAATCCGCCCGACCGAGTTTCAAGGCGATGACACCACTGATTGTCTGTGCCTTGTGCTCAGCCATGTCCAGCTCCACGATGAAGGGCTGCTCTGTGTCGAGCTCAATATCGAAGGTGTATCCCATTGCGTCTATTAGGAGTGTTGTAGTAAGAAGGAAGAGTACGGGGGGATATTGATTGTTTACTTGATGTTGATGAAGAGAAGGATTAAGGGAGGAAGGAAGAAGAAAGTAAGAAAAAGATACCCATGCTTATATATCCCCCTCCCCTCCTTTCACCGCAGTGGACTTCCCGAGGGCAAACGTTATTGAATATTTTTGTTCTATTGACATGCATACAAAGCGATCACGGAGCTGAAGAACAACCGGGCCTTCACTAAAAATGGGTTTCCTGTCAGGGACTGACCGACATACCTGCATGCTAACGAATTCTTTTCTTTTCTATTTTGACAAGCGCCAGGGTATGCCGCTAAGCGAGAGCAGCCGTCATTTCCTCAATCTATACTCATGTCGAGAGCCGCGCGGCTCACATTTAAGAAGACCAGCAACAACCGGAATAGGGAAGACAGACCAAGTGTTCCGTCTCTTTTTTGTTTGTCTGTCTGTTTGAACATTCATGCACTCCTCGCGTGCCCTTGCACAAGAAGAAAAAAAAAAAAAAAGGCCGATCTGTCCTTCGACTTGGATCCTTGAATACCAAGGGGAGAAGTGGCAGGCATTGTGTCGACTACTGTATCGGTGTAAACAATGATGGATCAAGGAAGCACCAAGGCGCTAATGAGTGCTGAACCATGCAGCCGATGACGACAATTGGTGTGGTGTGTGTTGTCAGGGGCGGAACCAATATTGTTCCTGGTCTACTGGATGGATGCGGCCAAGCTGCATAGCCATGGACAACTATCCTCTTCTTCCTTCTGCCTTGGGCAAAGGAAAGATAGGGTTGTATTTTACGATCATCGGTCCAACTCCTGCATGCACACAAAGCGATACCTCAATTGCTTTATATGTCGATAACGGGGTGCATTGTCTACGACCCAGCTCTCGGTATAGAAAGCGGCACCATGAAGCTAGGGAGAATATCCCGGGAATTAAACACAGAGATTGCGCTCAGAATCAAAGCGGAATTTAGTTCCGCCTAGCCCATGCACATGGGCAGCTGGACAAACCATGTTCCTCTTCCCACAAGCGGACTAGAGGACACAGGTCAGGGTACACAACAGATACATTATCGTGTACATGTACATGAAATGAGAGAGCACTTTTCGCGCGTGGAAGAAGAGAGGACGCCAATGAGCCAAATTCTTTATATACAGCAGACGCCAGGGCTACCATCTCGCCACCCGCATGCACCTTTGTGTTCTCATTCTTGACGCTGGAACTGCTTCGTGATTGTAAACGATGCCAGGATAGACGAACAAGGGTGCTGAATTCGCGCAGCTTCAGGAGAATAAACAAGCGATTTTAATGTATGTGTAGTCTACTACAGGAAGCGCACAAAGGAATGCACCCATACTGCATCACCTCCTAGTCTGTGGCAAAAGTAGCCAACTGCGCTTCAGCTGATACCATTCGAGAAGTATGCGGCCTGCATCCGTGATTGTTGGAAGCAGAAAGCGGAGAAAAGACCAGCAGTAAGGGATGTATTGCCGAATGTGCATGACATAGCACGGGTCAGCGACGTCGACGACTCCAGAATCTCGCAGGAGAAACAGCACGAAAGTCTGTGGTATTTGATAAATGGTACCAGACAGGTCTGGGACTGATGTATTTAGCGACAATATGGCAGCACAGGCCTACTCAAAGGCCGCAGAGCACTTTCTGAAAGCCGGTGAACTGGGGAATACAGAAGCACATTTCTACGTTAGTGGCATGTACGAGAAGGGTCTCAGCATGGAACAGGATTATATCAAGGCTATGGAGTGGTATCTCAGGGCAAGCGATCGTGGGTTAGTACCTGAATATTTAATTAAAGTTTTGACGCGTCTGACTGGGTTGGACTTGTTTACACGAAGAGAAAATAAACACACGTCCCTCCTCTCTGCACACCCTCCTCATCTGCTTTCACTCCACCCATTGACCCATCCACCCATTCAGCTCAAGCACAATGTCAGGCAGATCTTCACGGCCAAGAAGGAAACCCCGCAAGGCGGTGAATATCAAGTGCGTGCACGCACTTATGACCAGCTTACACTTCTATTCCATAACTCAACAGATGCAGGTTTACGAGTAGCCCTGGGCTAACTTCCTTTCGTCTTCCCTAATACTTGCTTAGTAACGCGCATTATGTCGGATATGTTGAAGAGAACGAGTCCATCGAGGCAATCATGAAAAAGTTCGAGGAGCTGGCCCGCATGGAAGAAGAATTTGCAAAGTCCAAGGCTGTCGACAGTTCGTCTAGTGCTGGCGACGCAGCATTAGGATCAGGGTCAGGGTCAGGATCAGGATCAAGATCAGGAGAGATTGAATTGCCCACGGATACCGATGGCGAACTTCTCCTCGGGGTTGAAAAAGTGCAGAACAAACCAAACGAAGATTCAGGGTTTACGGATGAGCAGCTTCAGGAGATCTTTCGACGGACCTCGGGCTTCACTGTCCGGTCCATGCTCAGGGATACACCCGAGGATATTTATGAGGAGGATCTGTGGCAGGCCAATATTGCGGACGAAGACTATCTCTACGACTTTGAGGAGGAGGAGTAAGTCGTCCTTGTTTAGCGATTTCTTCAAGACCGCCTGCTGCAACCGATTTGGAGACCAATTCTAACAGCATGTGCTCTGATGTGGTTCTTTTTTATTATTATTATAATTTTAGCGACTACTTGATGGCGATGGACGACCACTTTTGGGATGAAGAAATTGGCATTTCGCGGAAGCGGGGTCGCAAGGAGAAGGAGCCACGTCCACCTCGGCCACCTAAGGAGCCCAAAATCAAGGGTGAACGGAGACGGGGCATGGCGGCCGATCGGGAGACGATTTTACAGAGATACAAAGTCATGCAGGTTCGTCTGCAGGACCGGAATGGCGTCTTTTATACTGTCAAGAAAAAGATCTCGACCATAGACCCAAGTCTACCGACCTATGTGCGTATCCCACCCGTACCTATTCCTCGATCGTGGATCCAACCAATGCTCACCTTGGAAAAGCAGAAGCTGCAAAGGGATATTTCTGGCTCTAGGTAAGACTACTCTGCCAAATTTTGCCTCTATTTCACATCGGGCCTGTCAAACGTCGATCTCATTACCGCTCGATGGATCATTAGATATGAGGAGACGACAAATATACTGGATATGGATCTGACGCAATTCGGGACGGACTATCAGGCCATCTATATGGATCCACCACTCTTGAGGGAGGGAGAAGAACCAGGACCCAACAAGATCACGATAGAGCAACTAGGAACTATTGACATCAATGCGATCTTACCTAAGGGATTCCTGTTTGTGTGGCTCGAAAAGAAATTCTTACCAGACATGGTGCAACTGGCAGAAAGGTGGAAGCTGCGCTATGTGGAGAATTTCTGTTGGATCAAGACCAACGTCAACAATCAGATTGTGTGCGAAAAGTCAGCCTACTTCAACTCTTCCAAGCTGTCATTGTTGATCTTCCGCAAGGTACGTTTTTGCACGCGAAAAAAGCCCCTCATTACGACGATCCTTTGTTTTGCGGGTCACTGAGACCACTTGAGTTGATTCTGAAAACAATTATTTAGGAAGGTGAAATCGATATCAGGCATCAGAGGAGTGCAGATTGTGTGTTTGACTTTATCAAACCCGGCAATCCTTCAGAGTTGTCAGAAGAGAAGCCCGCGTTTATGTATGATCTCATTGAGACGCTACTGCCACAAGCCGTGCATTCTGAAAGCAATCCCAACGGCGACAAAATGATGGAGCTGTAAGTTACAGGTTCATGGGTTCTGCCATGCTATGCTTCAACGCATGGATCGATGGATTACGGCGACACTAATTTGTTTTGTTGATATTACTTAATATAGGTGGGCCCGGAGAGGCACGCGGCGCAAGGGCTGGACCTCGATCTGTCAGTTGAAGGCATAGCGGTGTTGGAGAACCTTTTTCATACTTTACTAATAAAAACAACACCTCTACACAATAGAGTCATAGAATAGCAATCAAAGGTGTTTCTTGAGATATGTTCATACAGGCTGTTATGAATTCTTTGTGGCATTACCAAGCACAGATAGCCCACACTTCTGCAGATCCCCATTCGTTTCTCAATCCTCCATCGCACTGAATACCCCAGCCATTATCCACTGGCTTTGACGCCAACAGCCAGCTATGTCCACTTGGCTGGCTACATGCGCCTCCTCCACCAACCACGCGCTCGTGAGGAGCGCACAACACATATGCGGACGGGAAGCGATATGCCTTATGAGAGGCATATCGAGTGATGGTGCTTATTCCAAACGTTTGCCATGACCCTTCTCGGCACGAAAGGATTCGTCCGTTGATGTCCTGCCCAATCAGCCCTTTTGGAAAGCAATCCTGGGCCTCGTTGGCGATTCCGAGGATTTGAAGGTATTCATAGGTTATAATTCGGCCTGTGGCTATCAGGTTGCCATCGATCGATACCTCGCTGCTCAAAATTTCCTGCTTGTCCACAGGCGTGAACTTGAGCTGAACAGGTGCGCCAGAAACTGTGAACGCGAGTACAAGTACCAATGCGAGGGCTAGCATATGAATTCGTACCATTTTTACTTCTTTCCTAACAAAAAAAAAAAAGAAATAAGCTTGAGAGGTTATTTCTTAGCCGTTAAACGAGATAGTCTAGTCGGGCCAGTCATTAAAGACAGATAGACGTATTTGAGAGTGACAGTGTTTGCACTTATATTCGACAATTAGCCTTGAAAGTCATATTCCCATTATGCAGGGGCAGTCTATTGGCTAAGCTCGGGACCAGAAGATGCATGTAGCAAGCAAGGTGAAAGACAAGGACCTCACGAAGCACGATTGCATGATTGAACGTATACTTTTTTCAAGACGAACAGGACACGTGTGGTGCGTTTGCCAAGAATACGGCGAAGTTGAGGCGCCCTACTCTTTTTGCTTCAAATTTGACCCCGTCCAGGTTCACTGCTGCCTAGTTCGAGCATAGCACGGTATAATGTGTCATTTATTTGTGTTTGCTAATGATGAATCGTCGCGCTTTCGAACAGGTAGTACGCTCCGCAGATGGCTAGACTAGCGACAGCGGTGATAATGTTTAATTGAACAATGCAATAGACCAGAATGGTGATCACCCCGGGAGCTTGCTTCATGAGTCCCAGGGCTGGGGATTTGAACATTGTGTGTATAAAATAGCAGCCGCAGGAGGTTGCAGTCAAGAACATGGCTCCGTGAACCAGCTTGTGGGATTTGGCCCTGTTGGAAAAGTAGGCCATGACTAGAACTACTATTTCGATTTGGTGGCAACAGTTGAATAAGGTTAGCGCCACTAAATTGAAGGTTGGTGCGTGGAGAACCAATGCACATCCTCCGTCTTTGTTTCCTTCGTTCGAATCCTTCCAGGCCTTCAAAGAAGTTTTGACCCATGACGTGCCTCCAATTATAAACGACACATCAAAAAGATGCATCGCAGTTGGCTCACTAGTCCAGATCCAACCACGTTTAGCACCTCTCTGGGTTGTTACTTACCTGGAAAGATCTTGAGTATCTTTTGTACGATCAATTGTGTGCTGTAATCGTCTCCGGCCTGTCGATGAACCAGAATATCTATGATGATGAAGAGACAAGTGGTCGGAATCGAAAACAACACTCCCTCAGAGATATAGTCTCGACGCACACCCAAGATACTCTCATCCTGGTTACTCTCGCTGGCGTTGCTTGTGGTATGGATATGTTTGTCGGTGGGTATATGGATCTTTTCGAGGAGTCCCGATTCCTGGATGAGGCGCCATTTCTTTGAATCTGTATAGAGTTGGGATAGTGTTTAATTAACAATAAATGGTTAGACAAGTGAGAGGTGAGAGAGAGGACCTATGTATGGTGCGATGCCTATTCATGAACAGGCCGTTGTGTGCTGGACCACATACCCTCGATATCATCTAAGCACTCGCCTGTCCGCTCCTTGGAGTCCCTGGAAGGCCGATGTGAAGCTGTGGTGCTGCTCTTTGCGGCTGTGGTGGTTGCGCCAATGTTGCCTAATTGCTGCTTCGCCATGACTGGTATACGAACGTGGTTTTCAGAAAGAGAATGATTGAGCGAAGGAAGAAGAGAAGGAGCAAGCTGTTCAAACATCGGAGGGTTTGTTGACAAGGAAACACAGTCAGAAGTCCCAAAGCAGGGAAGACCAGCGGACCAAGCAGATTTTTGGGGTGATGATGATCAAATGGCTACATTCTGCACTTGACCTCATATTGCATTATAATAGACTGTAGTCAGTTGGTCTACTAGAGTAAAAACTAGACGCGTCTGCTGCTGTGTCTACGTTGGCCCCATAGTCAAAGCCCTGCAGATCAGGGCTGGCCAATCACAGCTGCTGCTCAGACTATCTAGATCATGCAGACCATGCATGGTAAAAGTCGTGTACTGGGGCTCAATTGCTTAAAGCGGGATCCTCGTGAGACTGTTTCCGTGCAAAAAATGTTGACTCGGTGGAATGCATTCCACCGTGCCAAAACCTTAAAAAGTCGCGGGGCGCACACACCACCCAGTGGCACTCAATTTTTATGTTCACTTGGTGGAAGACTCGAACAGGAGACCAGCAGGCAGGACTCTACTTTCGCTTGCCAATATTATTATTATTATTATCAGGGAATCGATACATGGAAGAGGAGCTGTTCCAGGAATTATCTGAATCAATGAGCCGCTAGAGCCGGTGCCTGGAAAGAAGAAAGAAAGAAAGTAAGCATTTTGCGGCTGGCTGCTTAACCAGTATACGTCAAAAAAGAAAAAAGAAAAAGGGAGTAGATCCTTTCCTTTGATTCTTTTTTTATTTGATAGAAAATCTCCGTTGATATATTGCTCTCCAGCCTTGCTCAGATGGATAAAGGAAAGAAGGAAAGCAATTGCTGGCCAAGCAAACCTGATGAAGCGGAGGATATGGAGTTCCCTTCCGATCCCATAAAATAAGGCCGAAGATGATCCAACAAGATTTTCCTAAAATGTAGCCCGTGTATAAAATAAAAAAATTCGCCCCGTTTTTGTATCTTTCTCCATTCCTCTCCTCTCCCTTCTCGTTTGCATCCCGATCATCATTCTCACTCCCTTTCTCATTCACGACAAGAAACACAACCATGTTCCGTTCACTCTCTACAACCGCCGCCGCCTTCGCAAAGCGTGCTGCTACCCCCGCTATCTCCACCCGCGTCTTGTCGGTACGTAGTGTGACGAACCAACTTCAGTGACAACTCAGAACCTTCGGTGTTTTCTGGGTGCACCTTTTGTTTTCTTCAGGAATAGTGGCGGATCGGAATACTCTATTGTCAGTTGGAGAGCCATATCCGCCTGAGAGGAATAGAAAACCTTGCATAAGCGCGCACGAAAAAACAATGACGATCTCCAATGTCTCTGGAAACACTTATGGGAAAATTTTCCACCTCAAAGACGACTCTAACAGACGCTTCATTTTATGTTTGTATGTGTATTATACAGCGTGGTATGGCCTTCCCTGCTGGTCAGAAGGAGGTAAGAAGTCGTTTTTTTGTCTTCTTCTGCGATGGACTCTGATTTGTTTGCAGGGGAATTAATTCTGTGTGTGTATTTCTGTTCGATAGCTTCTCAACAGACCCCTCAAGGAACAGGATCCCGAAATGTTTGATATTATTGAGCGCGAGAAGAAGAGGCAGCGCGAGTCCATCGTCTTGATTGCCTCTGAGGTAATTACGACCCCAAACATATTTCCGACATATGTCTAGTTCTGCAGGCGATCTAAACATGAGCTCCATATTTTGTATTTGAACATCGCCCATAGAACTTCACATCCCGCTCTGTCATGGGTGCCTTGGGTTCCATTCTTCAGAACAAGTACTCGGAGGGCTACCCTGGTGCCAGGTACGAATGATTGCTTCATTCAGCTTGTCAATTTTTATTGCACTGGTCATATTTCTCAACGTTCATTCGTCTTTATTGTCTAATAGATATTATGGTGGTAACGAGAACATTGACATGTCAGAGCTCCTCTGCCAGAAGCGTGCTCTCGAGGCCTTCGACTTGAACCCTGAGGAGTGGGGTGTCAACGTCCAGCCCTTGTCCGGTGCCCCCGCCAATCTCTATGTCTACGGAGCCCTCATGAAGCCCCACGATCGCCTCATGGGTCTCGATCTCCCCCACGGTGGACAGTAAGTCGCTCGTTTACAGCTGAGTATTTGCTCCCATGAAAACGTTCATTAGATCAGGATCCTTATCTCTAATTTCTCTGTCTACAGTCTGTCTCACGGTTACCAGATCCCCAACAAGAAGATCTCGATGGTCTCTGCGTACTTCGAGACATTCCCTTACCAGATCAGCCAGGAGACCGGCTTGATCGACTATGACGCCCTGGAAAAGAACTCAAAGCTGTACCGCCCCAAGATCATCATCGCCGGTGCCTCTGCCTACCCGCGTGAGATCGACTACGTGCGCATGCGCAAGATTGCTGACGGTTGCGGCGCTTACTTGATGTCGGACATGGCCCATATCTCTGGTCTGGTCGCCGCCAAGGTTTTGAAGTCACCCTTCCCTTACTCTGACATCGTCACGACCACAACTCACAAGTCCCTTCGTGGACCCCGCGGGGCCTTGATCTTTTACCGTAAGGGTATCCGTAGCACCGATAAAAACGGAAAGGTCACGAAGTACGACCTGGAGGGGCCCATCAACGCCTCAGTCTTCCCTGGTCACCAGGGTGGTCCCCACAACCACACGATTGGAGCCTTGGCTGTAGCGTTGAAGCAGACGAAGGACGCGACTTTCAAGGAGTACCAGGATCAGGTCTTGAAGAACAGCAAGGCCTTTGCGGACGCATTCAGCAAGCTGGGCTACAAGATGTCGTCGGGCGGCACGGACACACATTTGATCTTGGTCGATCTGCGTTCGAAGAGCATTGATGGCTCGCGTGTCGAGCGTGTGCTGGAGTTAGTCAACATTGCGTCAAACAAGAATACGGTCGCGGGCGACAAATCTGCGATGAACCCTGGCGGCATCCGTGTTGGTACTCCTGCGATGACCTCGCGTGGACTGGATGAGAAGGACTTTGAGCAGGTCGCAAGCTTTATTGATCGCGCGGTTAACATTGCGAAGGATCTTAAGGTCAAGTGCCCGGGCAAGATGATTGTGGAATTCAAGGAGTTTGTGGCCGATGGTAGCCAGTTCCCTGAGGTCCAGGCCTTGAAGGAGGAAGTCGCGGAGTTTGCACGCAAATTCCCTACGGTTGGATTCAGCGAGGACGAGATGGAGTACCGCGACTAAAGTCATGACGATCCTTCGTTCGAGTTAAACCAAAGCATCAACTGTACAAAAAATACCACAACGTCCATTCCATCGGAGTAGCTCCCTCCCAGCTTTAATACACCTTTGTTACTCTTCATTACTCCACTCCTCTTGCATTCTCGTTTATTTCTTTTTCGATACCTCTTTTCTGCTGATGGACTCCAGCAAAGGCGACAGGACAATAGTTCTTGATGACTGACGAGATATTGACGATGATACGATTCGACTTTATGACTTTTGAGTATTAGTACTTTCCTTGTCCGTTAGATATCAGTTCATCATTTTCAGTAAAGGCCTTTTTTCAAATACCCAAAGTGGCATCTTCACCTGCAGCTTGGCCACAGTGCCCTGGACAAAAGACCCATGCAATGTCATATTTCTCGCTGTTACTCAACATCCCTCCCTTGTATCTTCACTGCTCGTTGTGTCCTGTGTAGGTATTCAACAACGCTGGATTTATTTTTCGTTTTCTTCTGCGAAAAAGTTCTTAGCATACAACACTATATGGCTGGCTCAATGCGATCCAATATAGCGACAGACAGTAGCCCATAAAGTTCCTAGCTATCGCCGACTGCCTCTCTCGTCCCTCGAGCTAGGCTACTTGTTCCATGTGTTTTTTTTTAATCCCACATTTGCTTGCCCCGCTTCTTTAGTGTGACCTTCTCCTGATGCTTATCGATCCGCTTCTCGTCCTTTTCAGAGTTCATCAACCCACGTTCCAGCGACTTTCCCTTGCGTATCTTGGCCTTTGTGCTCATCGGCTTCTTCTTGATCGTCTTTTTTGGCTTGTCACTATACGAAAAAAAAAAGATGATTTTATCAGCGACCTTCGAACTTGACAGGAAGATATGAAGATACACAAAGACACAGAAAAAAAGAAAGAAGACTTACACTACTACTTGTTTACGAATTTTTGCCAACTCGAGCTCTTTAGCGACCTTCTCCTTCATCGACTGTGGTTCTACGATACATTTTTCGGTATAGAGGACAATATTTGTTAACGCTTTTTAAACTGGACTATTCCCGCTGACTATTCCAAACAGACTCCATGGAACCCCTTTCCCTGAGGCAATATTTCCTGAAGCAATCCATTACCTTGCTCGCCCGGCACCAGCTTCCGCTTATTATGTGGCGCATACTTTGTTTGATGGATGTCTGTGATACATTTTCGGCAGTAGCAAAGAAAATAAAACGAACAATGATCAGCAGATGGCATGACTTTTTTTCTAAAAGCTGAACTCATTGCGCGCAAGGATTTTGTTCCAGCTTCCTCATCCTCGTATTTCCAGTACTTGGTCGTGTCTTTCCCATGGTGTCTTGTATGTATTATGTGTGTTCAAAGTAATGAAAGGTCGAAGCAGCCAAAAAAAAAAAAAAAAAAAAAAAGTGCTGGTGTTTATTTGGTATCAACAGTCACCAGTGAGGTATCCCTTATTCCAGGAACGAGTGCACGCGCACCCGTTTGGGAGAGATCATCATCACCATATCGTCTTCATTCTCCTCTTCTTCTTCTTCTTCTGCGAACTGGCCCTCGTACAGACGGAAAGCTGGAGACGCTGATCCTAGCCTCTGTTTGAGGGAATGCCGCCGCTTCGTGGGTGTATTCTCCCGCGATTTGTATGATGAAGAGATGCGTCGTGCTGCGGTGTTGACTTCCGCGATCGAGGGTCGGTTCTCCTTATCATCCTGATCGAGATCGCCGTCAATTGCCTGATCCGACCCCTTATCATCCATCAGCGCAGTGCTCATCGGGGCTTCTTCCGGTACTTCATATGATGAGGGATCGATGTTGCTCTCTTCGAGTTCTTGAGCAATGATACTGTTGTGTTCCTCCTCTACTTCCTCATCTGCTACCTCCTCTGCCTCCTCCTCTTCGTCATCATCCAGTGAGCCCGAGCCTTCGCCCAGCAAACGCAAGAGTTCCGCTTGTTCAGCATCCTCCTCGATCTGTTTCTCACTCCTGCTCTGTTGAGCTGATGCCTCTGTCTTATCTTCGCTGTCCATGGCTGATGTGCTCTCAGAGTACGTAGTCGTGACAAGTGCAACGGACCCAGACTTGAACTGCTCCTGTTTAAAATCGAACAAAGAGATGGTCCTCCGCCGCGTCTTGCCATCTACGCCTATGGCAACCTCCTTCTCGTCCATCGTGCCATCGCGACCCTCTGCATTCTGGCTGTGGCTCCGAATGGCAATTGTTCTCTTTTGTGGAAAGATATCGGACCGTCTGCGTCGAGACCTGATCTCGTCCAACGATTTAGCCGGCGACAAAAGAGAGTGCTCTTTTGCAAATGAGAAATCCTTTGACTTTGGCGATGACTCGCGAGGGTATCCCATCAGAATCGTCAATACATCTTGATGAGATGCAATGCGCCGCTTTGGAGTGATAGCTGGTTCTGGAGATTCAGAAATACCGCGCTTCACAGATGTCCTGTCCAGATCAATGGAATCCGCCTCCTTTTTTACGGCCTCGTTTGTATCGTCCTCTGTCGCTACTAAACGCTGTTGCACATCAAGAGTCTCCGCATTCTTCTCGGGGGCCTCGAGAGCTTCACTCGATTCTATAGTTTCCGGTTCATCTTCGTTATTGTCTTTATGTGAATCCACAGCAGCAAATTCATCCATCAGAGATCGTTGCAGCAATGGTCGTTGGTGGGATGACCTGGTGGGGGACATGACATAGTCTCGGAAACCAGCGAATCCTGCAAAGCATGATTCCACGACTTTTTGAGGCGTCCTGAAGACGCCACGGAAACCAGAAAAGATGGGACTTTGATTCGGGTCCACCATGACCGTTGCCGGTGCACTCGACCGTCGCTTCAGGTCACCCTTATCTGTCTTTTCCTGATCCACTCGCCAATCTTCAACATCCTGATGATCATGTTCTTCTTGGGCCCCATCCATCTGTCCTCGACCATTTTCGTCAAACAAGGGCAGCTTTACTGGAGGTCGAGTGGGCGTCGTTGGTAAAGAGTCCGAGTTCTCGCGACTTATTGTCGGAGTGCTTGGCCCCTGGAGCAAGTCAGCCAGTCCATGTATCTTTTGAGCCGAGAGTTGCAAAAGTGCAAGTCGCGATGCTGAACCTGGCGTAGATTGAAAAGGTGTTGATGGTCGCTGTTGAACTGGCGTAGCAGATTTGTCGGAGAGTCGACGGGTTGGAGTTACAGGAAGACAAATGTCATCCTCAATTGAAGGTAAAGGCGTGAGCGCCTTCCACAGGCCATCTTCGCTGCTGCTTCCACTGCTACTGTCACTAGAAGTGCCGCTGTCCTCGATGGTCTCGTCCTGACCTTGTTCTCTATCCTCTCTCACATTATCAGCCTCGACATCTAGGGGACTGTTCTGAGCATCGTCGATGAGCTGTACATCCTGGGCTACGCTCTTCGAAGCCTCGTCCTGATAATCGAGCGCAACTGGATCAGCCACACACGTTCCTGAGGCGTCAGCAGAAATCTCTTTCTCATTCTCAAAATTCATCTCAACAAACTGCGGCTTCTTGGGGATATCCTCGTCGAGTTCAAACAACTTAAGCGGTGCAGGTTTCTTCAGATCATGGAATATAGCTGTACGGCCGCCTATCCTCGTGGGTGTCAGAATGGGCTTGGGTGTTGGTGTGAGAGCACTCAGCTTGGAAAGTAGAGAAGGTGTGGAAATGCCCCGCCGTCTTGGTGTCTCTGGGCCCTGCTGCTGACCGCGTTTGATGGGAGTCGAAGGAGGTTCAGCCTTGTCGAAAACCTCGGGACTAAGTGCTGGACCGAACGAGACCTTCTTCGGCGTTCGTGCCATGTCGCCCTCCTCCAAGTCTAAATGCGCCTTGCGTTTCTGTTTTGTTGGTGTGTGCAATCCTGGCTCATCATCATCATCATCGTCGTCATCATCATCGAGTTCCCGTACAATTAATGGCGGCGATAGCGATGAGTTGGCGCATGTTGGGTTCAGGACGGACGGCTCATCAATCATGGTGAATATCTTCCTTGGTGTGGCTGTTTTCATTGGTGATTTTGACAAGAATGCTGGAAACGGAACAGGCTTTGGAGAGACAAGCAGACTGGAGAGTTTCGCTGCTCTGTTGGGCGTGAAGAGCCCGAGAGTCGATTCCAGGGCGGCCCCACTCCGCGCGGTGTCTCTTTTGGGTGTTGACAAGCTCCTTCTAGCGGTCGGCGAGGGCATCTCGGCCAGCGCCAGAATATCCCGGTCGATTGTCGACTGAATGCTACTGATCTGTCGGCCTGGTGTATTGCTGCTGGTCAACTGTAAAGATGTACGAGGGATTGGCTGTTTTAGACACGACAGGATAAAAGCGCACGAGGTCAGAATTCTGTTGGCTAGCATGAGATAGGATGAAATAGCGGTTTCGTTGTCTTCACGTGCACTCACCGCGGCACTCTCGAATCTGAACTTCCGTCCTGCAATGGTCATCACGTCGTTATGCTGGATGGGCCGGGCAGTATCGTGGACAAGAACATTATTCAATAGCGTTCCATTGGTTGAAGTGTCCTTGAGCCACACCTGATACAAAAGTTGCAGGGAAATTAGTAGATTGAATAAACAGGAAGGCGCTTTATGTAGGTCTTAGAAAAGACGTCCCTGGGCACAAAGAGCTGAACACGTACTTCGCCATCATCCCTCCGAATAAGTTTGCAGTGAATCTCTGAAGCTGTATCGATCTGGACTCGAACGTCGTTCGTGCTGTTCCTGCCAAAGGAGCAATATGACTTGTCGATCGGGTATCGATAGTATTCACTCTCATCCATCTTCCTGAGTCCTACAATGTAGCCCCAAACCAACTTAAGTACCGTCTTGGACTTTGGTGTTGTCGGGGGAACAAGTTTCCTTGGAGATGACCGGCTGCCGCTGCTACTGTTGCCATTGCTGTTGGTATTTTGGGTACCGTAGAGTGCGCTGAGCCGAGCTGATTTTCGCGACGAGGGGCTACTATTGATGTCTTGTGGTGATGTAGGTATTTCTGTGCTTTCTGCGCTTTCTGTGCTTTTGTCTGAGGTTGCGTTTGGTGAGGAAGAAGAGGCAACAACGAATGGATTTGATAAGGAGGAGACAGTCGTAGATTCCGAAGCAGGCTTCACTGGAGTAGTAGCAGTTGTTGTGGAACCAGCAGTTGGTGTAAAGTTGTGAAAGGACTTGACGGGCGTTCCAAAGGGGGAGGCTTGGAGAGCACTCTTGCGCAAGAGCCTCCTCTTCGGTGTTTCTGACATGACGAGTCCTTGTTCTGGTAAAATCGAGTGGGGAAGCGTGTGAAGGGGTTGGAGTCGCGTGGTGGTCGTCGGGAGCAAAGGAGATGAGGAGCGATGAACAAGACGGAATTATGCAAACAAAAGACCCTTGTTTACTCCAGGGACACAAAGCGCGATTGAGGGGAATAGTCATGTGACACACTCGGACCTGAGCTGTTCCTGAAGCAACTGACCGACACTTGCACTTGAACAAGGAGAGTATATTTTTTTACACGAAGGGCTGAGTAGAGAGCAGCTGTATATATAGGGTATAGATACAATTATATGCGTAACACTTTGACGCGTTAGGCAAGGATAATGGACGCGAATCCGCTCGCGTACGCCATGAAAATGACGAGCAACACCACAAGTTTGACCCGCGTCGAGTTCAGTTCCTCAATAAACAACTCGATAGCCATCCTCCACGCCTCCTCATAGTCCTCCAGGTAGTTCATCTCCATCGTTGATGTATTCTTCTTTGGCACCTCGACTTCTTGCCTCAGGAGCAAGCCATCCTTGACTGTATCGACGTCAGTCCCAGCAAGATCCGAGGACGCCTCAACAAATTCTGCCTCATCGCTATCGTGCCCTTGGTCATCCTGCACCGAAACCTCGCCTACACTCGATTCCTGCTCTCCTACTTCCGCTGTTACGATCTTCTTCTTGGCGTCTTCCCCGATTGCTGTTACAGTGATATTCGAATCCTGCGACCCAGCGAGCGGGCTAGCCGTTGAAGAGACCGACTTCTTCTTCGAGCCCTTCCTGAGACGACTTATTGGAGTTCGGTTCTCGGAATTGTCCACGACATCAGGAGAAAACGTAACACGACGCGTTCCGCCAATTGAACTAGCCGAATTGCTGTGCTTGAGGCTGCTGACTGGTTCCAGCAAACACATCGTCTTTGCTGGCATGGGCAAAGGCGAAGACAAGGGCGAGCTCATGGTTTCCAGTGAAGTGACTTCTTCTATAACGCCTGTCTTCGTTTCTTCCGTGGGTTGATGAGTAAGGCAGTCGCCTCCAAGTCCCCTCAGCGATACCGAGGTGGCGTCAGACGCCTCTGTAAATGCGTTAGCCGTCGAGATGAGCGCCTTTGGTGATTCAGGATGCGAAGGAATTATGGCCGCAGACTGCAAGATAGGTTTCGGCAACTTTTCGTTGTCACTCGAGCCTGCAGGGACGTTCCCAGTTGGTGAAGCTGGTGCAACGTCTTCCTTAGTCTTTCGTGCGTTATTGATAGGTTCCACAGGATGGTGAGGAATGTGAAATGGGCCGAGGGTTGGACTGGACATTGGCGATGTGACCCGTGCCGGAACAGAAATAGGTGCTAAAGTCATCGAAGGTGACATAATTGTTGGGCTGGACGCGACTGTAGAACATATAGGCGTGCTAGGAGTCGAAGCTGAGGAAGACGGCGATGGTTCTGCTTTGCGTTTGCCAAACGTGGGGGATGGCAAGGATGTGTTGATAGGAAGCGGTGGTGCGTTAGCCTGAGGAAGATACGGGGCGATGGGAACGGAGTAGCGACTGAGTGAGCTAGAGCGACGTGGAAGTGAGGGCGGAGGAGCACCTGTAGACACGCTGCCCAGACTACGGGGTGTGCGGCTCCTAGAGCGACTCCTCTCGGACTCCGGAGAGGCCTTGGGTGCCGTAGAAGCCTGTGGTAGTTCATCAGGTCGATCAGAAGAAGAAGAAGCAATAACAAGATTAGGGTTAAAGGCACTTAAGGTTGTGTAGCTGGCGCTTCTCCTCTTACGACTGATGGACAACGGAGCCCCATGCGGTCGTAGGTCGGATCCGCCACCAGCGTCTGCAGAAGAACCATCGTCTACCTGTTCAGCGTTTTGTTTCTGATCATTACTCTTTAGATGGCTCGACGACTTTCGCAGTGACGGACCGCCGTACGTGGGTGTTGAGGATTCATACACCCGACTATCCCTTGTCCG
The DNA here is from genome assembly GCF_025024155.1 of Gamsiella multidivaricata. NCBI lineage: Eukaryota > Fungi > Mortierellomycota > Mortierellomycetes > Mortierellales > Mortierellaceae > Gamsiella > Gamsiella multidivaricata. Next base: position 75,356 of record NW_026251796.1, read on the forward strand.
CCTTGGCACCAACGAGTCTCGCGCATGTTGATCCGACTTGTCCTCGTCGTCGGCATTGTCGTCGCCTTGTGGCCGTTGCAGCGACTGTTGCTTGGAGGGGTTGCCATCATTCTGTCCTTTCCTGGTCACTTGGGCGATGATGCTCTGGCCTTCATGATCTAGTGTCGTGAAGACGCGAACACCGCCGAAATCTGGAGCCAGCTCGACGCGCACGGTTGGATCATCGGGCTTGATGAAGAAGTCATAGCCCTCTCTGTACACCTTCCTTCCGACTCGGACTTCCGTCCAGCCAGGAGAGGTCTTGTAGCAGAGCTCAAAGTGTCCAGTCTTGGGGTCGAACGTGTCAAAGAGGCGGCTTCCTGAAATATGGGAGGCGTATGGCGGGTACCCTGTCTTGTTGATGAATTGATTCAAACGAGCGACGGCTGTCATCATACTAGCCGTCACCGACTTGATAACTGAATTCGGCAGCGTTCCTCGGATATCAATTTGGATCACAAACGTAACATTGACGGAAACTGTGTTGCCTTGACCATCAAAGATTGGTCGCAATGACCAGCCAGAAAGTTCGAGGAGAGCACGAATGCGGCCAGGGTCTTCAGGAATCGTAGAGTCAAGAACTGACGTCGAAACGTTGTATAGCGCCGACGTCTGGGGGTCGCGATCAATGATGGTGACTCCTGCGAGGTCTCGACCACTATAGTCGCAATTTTGATGGCAAACAAAGGTTTGAAACTAGCTTATATGGGCGCAGTTGTTCACATGTAACACACGAAGGAATAAACTTACGTCAAGGAACCAATGCCCCGAAGGGTGACATGAAAGAGATATTCGTTCGCATTGAAGGTCTCCGCAATCGACATGTTCTCAAAACGCTCGTCCCAGATCTGCCGACAGCCTGCGGACTCGATCACGGCGTTGATCTGCTCGACAGTCCAACCTCCTGAGATGATTCCTTCACCTCGAAGCATGGGAAGTCCTGCACCTGAAATAATTCTACTGTAGCTCTTAAAAGTACCATCGCTCGACACAACTCTCCAGCGGTCCTCAGGACTAGCAGCCAACACCTTAAACATGGCTAACGCCTTGCGAGCTGTCTCAGAATGGCGGTGCGGAAGAACCAACATTGGCGTGAGTTGTGTCGACGACCGGTTGGAATCCAGACTAAAGGCAGTCGAACTTCTCTTCATTGCGTTGGAAAGCTGGCCGATAGGTGTTGATGCTCTGTTTAGTCCATGGAGGGTGATGTGGGGGTTCCCGCGGATGGGCATGATCTGGCTGTGGCGGGGCGCAAATGAGGAGCTTCGACTGATCAAAGTGCTGTGGCGACGAGCCTCCATGATGTCCGAGGGTGACCGCATACCAAATGCTGCAAATGCCATCGAGCTCGGCCGTGCAGGCAGGGCAGTATCCAGAGGGACATGTTGTTTTGGTGCTCGTGGAACAACCTTGACTTTGGGCGTGATAGAGGCGTCTGAATCGGATGTTGCGTCCTTGCCATCGATCGATGTAGTAGGCGTTAGAGGAGGCGTAGCCGGGGTCACAACATGCGGCGGGTTTGACCGTGTTATGGTTGATGATGCAGCATTCCTAGGTCTGGAACTGGATCGCGATTCTATCCTTTGGGGCGGTGTCATTGAAGATCCTCCATAGATCTCCTGTTGATGCCGGGTATCTGATTCTATAGATGCTGTCCTGGCGACCTGTGGAGGCAATAGTGGTCTGCCTTGTTCGTAACCAGGAGCCGATTTGTGCGCGATTTGAGATGAATGCGACCGTGGCTCGTCATAGGATTCCACGGATGTCTCATCCTCGTGCCGAAGTGTGCCCCCCACGATGCCACCCTTGCCAAACAGCTGCGAGTCGCCAAAAAGTGCCGTATCTCCGATGGCGGCATTGTTCTCTACGAACTCTGGCGTGAAGATCGAAGGAGCGAGAGACTGATTCGATATAAGACTGGGAGCAACAGGATTCATGGAGTTCCAGGCAGGCGAGTTGTCCTTGGCTACTGCCATATCTAATCGAATGTCTTCATCCTCCGAGTCGTCTCTGTCGTCTAGCCGCTCTACATCCTTTTCCGGGTCAAAAGGTCCAAGAGGCGAGAGGAATGCTGATCCGGACTGCACCTTTTCCTCAGCCTCCTGCTCCGCAAAAGTGAACCGGTCAGGTTTAAGAGGCTCACTAAGGCTGCGGTGTCGGTTGGCAATTTTTGAGACAAGGGTGGACATGACCATAGGTGCGCCGTTCTTTTTCAGATGCGTCTCGATAGTGGTGATAACAAGTGGCCGCTTTGCGAGCGCTCTTCGTGCGATGAATTTTGGAAGCCTGCTCAGTAAGTCTGTCTGAATTACATAGGTAATCTTGCTGATTGGCGGGTTGGAGGGCAGAGGCTGGATTATCCATCCTGCGACAAAGATATCAGCTCGGACTTTGCCTGATATCCGGGGGATTTTGCTGGACTCCACAGAACACGAAGCGAAGTAAATAGTCCCGTCGCGCTCCATTTCTATCCTCTCTACCATGGATATATCCCGTGTTCTATGAGAGAGCAGGTACATGTTAAACAACAGTTCAAAAGCGCGGTTCTCCAACACTTGATTGCGGAAGGACATGTATACATACTTTGATGAAAGTGTACTCTTCATAACCATGTACATGAGATTAGTCGCATCGTCGTAAGATTCCACGCAGCTTAGCTCATCATACCAATCACTAAAGTAGATGAATAAAAAAAGGATATCCAGGTTGGTTAGAAAATTGTCAACATAATTACTAATTTCTATTTCTGTGTCCTGTGTCCTGTGTCCTGTGTCGATACTTACTCCCACAGCTTCCGTACGCCTACTACCGAAAAGACGTCCTGTGCCCGATAGCCACGAACGACATGCTCTCCCTTAAATGTGGGATGTTTGTCTCCATTGTTTGTGGACTGATAGACTAGGCAGCCGGATTTGTGCTTGAGGAGTTTCTTCCAGCCAGTTGGTTTTGAGGCTGCCTTGAGGAGTTTGATTGCCTGGATGGCCTGATCGATATGATATTCCTTTGTCCATTTTCGTGGGTCGGGTGTATAAAATTGGGATTGCTTGTGCTTCTCTGCACAGTCGGATTCATCCCCACTTAGATTGTCGAGTCCTGGCCCAATCTTTCCGCTTGTATTACGGTGGTGCTGCTCAATCCACTCCAGATTTTCATCTGCAAGCATCAACTCTGACCGACTTGGTCCCTTCATGGCTAAATATTAATTGAAGGCCCCTTGGAGACCTCGAGGCAGAAGAAGGAGCCGAAAGGGACTGAGGAAAGAGGGCAGCTGGAGAGAATGACGGAAAGAAGACGTACTAGAGAAAGTGCCGCCAAAAATATATAGTAATGAGCACCAATGGCCGAAGAATCGTATTTATATCGAGGTTTTGGTAAACAAGAACTCTGCTTACAATAGACAACGGCAACAACGCGGATATTCCGGTCAATTGCTTTAGCTGTGTTCTGTCAGTTGTTGCGGGGAAGATGGGCTTAAAAAAGGGGAGGGAACAGCGCCAATTTGCTTTGGAAGGACAGTGCACGGAGAATATAGTAAAGTAAGAGGGAGACACCGAGGGGTACGAACACTAGTTGATGCGAGAGGAAGAGAGCGAGAGAGGAAGAGAGCGAGAGAGGAATAGTGGATGTGGAGAATAAAGGAATACAGGTAAGAGAAAGTTAAGGGAGAAGGGCAAAGAGATAGGCCAAAACAAGGAAAAGAAGCCTGGTCAAGAGGGAATGGCGAGATGAGAAAGACGAGCCAGGCTGAAAGGGCACAGTGGATGGACGTTAGAGAATGTGTGGGGAGGGATGCTGACTTTTTAAAGCAGTCCAGGAGTGAATAGGATGAGAGGAAAGAAGGTAGTGTACAGGCGCTACAGAGTGGGATGAGGAATGAAGAATAAGTGATGAAGAGGTGGATGTGTTTGTGGAGAAGAGGAAGGAAAAAAAGAGTAAAGTGCCAGGAACAGGTCTAGGAAGCTGCCAATCCCCCTCGTTTTTCTTAAATCTTTTTACAGCGATCCTCGGATCGCCAGTCATCAAATTCAGTGCTTCTTTATGGTTTCCAACTATCCATCCACATCAGTGTTAGTGTCTGCATGTACTGTAGTGCGTACAATGTAGTGCCATTGAAGGCCTATCCATTCGTCTCCCCCTCTCTCGCTCTCCTTCTCCTTGTAAGAGTCAGTTGCTAGACTAATGTTGGGTGCAATGGTGGCGAGTGCTCAGTCGCGTCTTCCCAGTTATACGTTTCTCCTCCTCTTCAAAGCACCCACGACACTTCAAAGCACCCGCGACACTTCAAAGCACCCACGACACTTCAAAGCACCCACGACACTTCAAAGCATCCACGACACTTCAAAGCACCCGCGACACTTCAAATGCATTTGACGAATGATACTGTTCCTGCATCCCTGTGCTCCTGCTTATTTACGTGTGCCATTTAGGCCTGCACCTTTGCTTTCTTTTCAATTGCATTTACACCCCTGCGTACACTCCCTGGTTTCCATTTCTGAGCATCTTTTTTTTAATCTTTTTCAGTCGCAGTGTGGGCGTGGGTGTGTACTGTCGGTTGTTTTATTTGATTTAATAACCATCTTACTATTACTTGTTGGGTTCCCATTTGAATCCCTCGTCAGCAGCCTGAATAGGATTTGGACTGAGAGCGCCTTGCAACTGAGCCTGAACACAAAAACGAGAAATAAATATGAGCGGTAGATAGTCTATTCAAACGACGGCTTTTGCTGCTGTCCGTTGTCTACTGTAGGGCAAGGGGCGGCCTTTCAGTTTACCCCTTGTCAGCTACATTGTCTGATGAAATCCTTAGCCTAGCCCTCCCCGTACTCTCTGCTTTGGCGGCAACCGATCGTCACACCGGTCGGTCTAGCATGGACACGTAGAAGAAAATTTGTCAGGTCCACATTTTGCCACGTCCAGGAACCGTATCGCGTCGCGACTCAACTTCACCCGTGGTGGCTGTGATCCGGCTTCGATTTCTGATCTACGTACAAGCTAAAGCAGTAGTGCATACGTGGCACAACCCGGGCAAAGATGAGCGGCACTTCATTGCATCCCTCCTTCGTTCAGTCATCCTTTTTTATCTTCTGTTCAACATACCCTGGGAGGCAGAAACAGGTCCCCTTTCTCGATTGGCACACGAACGACATACTCCCATCTTCTCCCTTGCACCTTGTCAGCCGACTCTCCGCAAACCAGAACTGTTTGTCATCTTTCTAGCGAATGACCGAAGGCTCGACATCTTCTATGCCGCTCAAGGTACAGGACGCCCTGGAGTCAACGGCGGTGGCGGTGGCGGCAATATCAGCGACAGCATCAACTCCATCGTCCTCGGCCGTCTCCTCAACTCTTGGAAGCAGGCTTGCAACACATAAACCCTCGTTAGTCCCTCGCACAGAGGATACAGCTGCTCCGGGATATGAGCTCCAGTGGTCACATCTCATTCACGCCGAAATCATCTCTGTCACAAGTGCCATGCGACGAAACTCGCGTTGGTCCGGAATGAGCGTCAGCGGTTTGAGTATGGGTAGTTTGGGTATGAATATGGGTCTTCGTGGACGCGAGAATCAAAAAGAAGGCACTTATCGCAATCAGGTATGTACAGGGCCAAGAACGATCTGTACGCCCCTACTGAGGCGTACCAATGTTAATGTCTCCCCTCTCGATACTGTATCTTTAGGAGAGTCCTCTCATGGTTGGCTTCAATGATCTACGATCGCGCCTCGCTACAACTATAGGTAAGGGATAAGGTATCGATCGCTGTGGTTGTTTTTACGCATTTTGGACTCGGTATGTTCTGACCAAGTTCGAATTTGTTTGCCTTTGTAGCTGTTCAAGACATGGATGCGGTTGCATTGCTGGACCCTTTTCTGGAGGTGATTCAGTCCGGCGACACGAACGGACCCATCACAGGCGCAGCACTTAGCTCAGTCGAAAAGTTCCTCTTGTACAAGATTATTGGTATGTGAATCGAAAATTCTACGGCAGTATATCTGCAAAAAGTGGAATGGAAAAGATTATTGACCCTTGCATTCGATTATCTATTCACTCGTCAACCACAATAGACCAGGACTCACCTAATGTGGCGCATGCAATGCAGCGGTTGGCGGTGGCAGCAACCCATTGCAAGTTCGTGGCGAGTGATTCGGTCTCGGACGAGATCGTTCTTTTGAAGATCCTCCAGGTTCTGCGTATAGCCTTGACAAGCGGCCCTGGAGACTTTTTGAGCGATGAATCTGTATGCTCTATGATTGAAACAGGACTTAGCATGTGTTGTCAACTCCAACTCAGTGGTACGTATTAAGCGCTGAACACTATGCTCGAGCCATGTCAATTATATCAAGCCATGTTGACTCCTGATTTATTCAACTCCCTTATAGAAATGCTACGAAAATCTGCTGAGCACACCATGGCGGTCATCACAAAGACAATGTTTGAAAGGTAAGCTACTTTGCGCCGCATTCGAGGCAATACTGGTAGTATATATCGAGCTTATATCTCATTCATGCAACAACTATAGGCTTCGAACCATTACCGCTCCAGTCGAAACGATTGATAAAGAATCAGAGGATCCTGTGGAGAATGAGACCATTCTTGTGCAAGCCGCCAATATTCAAGAGGACGCGGAGCATGTCAACCTTACAATTAACCACAATCCTCCTACGGTCGAGACTGAGGCCGAGGCAGTTTTATCCAAAGCGCAAGAGCTCGCCAGCGACAAAAAAGGAGCTCAGGAGGCTGAGAAGACGGTGAAGGACGACTTAATTCTGAGCAACGATCAGGGATTAGTGGAGATACTGCTGGAGACAGCTCGTAAGTCTCTATACTCCAAAAGCGCTGAAAATTAACATCGTGCTCTGGGTTTCAACTTACAGAATTGGTCTATTCTTCCTCATTACGCTAGCACCAAAATCCTATGGCCTTCCTTCGATCCGTGAGCTCTTGCGAGTGCTAATTTCACTTTTGAATCCACACGATCAACAGCATACGGATCGCATGCGCCTGATGGCCCTAAGCATTTTGGATGTTGCGTTGGAAGTCGGTGGAAAAAGCATCACCAAGTTTCCCGCACTCATGTCGCTCGCAGCGGATGACATGTGCAAATATCTCTTCCAGGTATGAGACGCGGAGTATGATACATGGTATTGCATGAAAGGTGTATCGGTCGGCCATCCTAATTATAATCCTATTTCTACTTTCCTTGTTAGTTGGCGAGGACGGACAACATTCCAATCTTGACGTTGGCGCTGCGAGTGATCTCGACTGTTTTCGACACTATGAAATCCCATTTGAAGTTGCAGCAGGAGCTCTTTCTTTCGTTCTTGTTAGAACGCCTGAGCCCGCCTGCTTTCGCGCTGAAGCCTTTGCCATACAATCCCGATTTTGGTGAGCCTCTTCGACCCACAGTTGCCACTCCAGAACCCGACAACAATTCGCGCGCTGGATCACCAAGTCCCTCTGTTAAAAGTTCGAAGGGGGAGAAGCCGGACACGACTGTTGCGCATGGAGAAGTTCGAGAATTGCTTTTGGAGTGCTTAAGTCAGTTTGCTCGTGCACCGACATTCATGGTTGATCTCTGGGTCAACTACGACTGTGGACTGGACTGCGGTGACATGTTCCAGGATATGATCAAGTTTTTGACTAGGGTAAGCGCAAGGTCCCAATCATGAGAGGATTGACATGTTTAGCATGGTTGTGCTACGATCTAACACGTGTGCTGCGACAATAGAATGCATTTCCCGACTCGACAACATACTCCGCCAGTAGCTCGCATATGCTCTGCATGGACTCCTTGCTGCTCTTTATCAACCACATGGTGGACCGTTTGTCGACTCCAAAGGTAAAGGCCTCGGCGTATGGTGCCGATATCGAAACGCCACTTTCTTTTTTGATGCCGTTCTAATATGCGATTATACTGCGAATTAGGATGAAGCAAAAGCCCTTGAAAAGGGTTTGGAGAGCTATGACACACTTCGTGAGCGAAGACTGCAGAAAGAAATTTTGGTCAAGGGCGCAGCCAAGTTTGATGAAAATCCTAAGGCGGGCCTTGCGTATTTGGAAGGTAACGTTCAGAAAAACAGCAGAGCCTGTCTTTTTTTTTTTTTTTTTTTTTTCGCTGAATTTCTGTTTAATTTACGGTGTTTAGCTCACAAGATGATCTCGAGTTTGAATGATCCTGTGGGCGTGGCCCATTTCCTCAAAACGAGCACGCGCCTGAGCAAGAGATTGCTTGGCGAATACCTTGCCAAGCCTGCCAACTCCGAAGTTTTGAAGGCGTTTATCCAGCTCTTTGATTTCCATGGGGTAAGCTCGAATGTTGTGAATTCGTATATCTACCAATGCCTCATATATTATGATGTACTCTGACGTCTGTATCCCCAATTAGAAACGCCTTGATGAGTCGCTTCGCGAGCTTTTGGAGACATTCCGGCTGCCCGGTGAATCACAGCAGATTGAAAGGGTCATGGAGTTGTTTGCTGCGACCTACTTTGCCACCAAGCCGAAGGCTATTGCCTCTCAAGACGCCGCGTTCATTCTCGGGTATGCAGTTGTGATGTTGAACACGGATCAACACAACCGTGGCGTCAAAGGGCGCATGTCTCTCGAGCAGTTCAGCAAGAACTTGAGAGGAGTCAACAACGGAGAGAACTTTCCACCAGAGTACCTGGCAGAGATCTACGAGGCCATCCGGAAACGCGAGATTGTGTTGCCGCAAGAACATGAGGGACAGCTTGGATTCAACTATGCTTGGAAGGAACTCTTACGCAGAGCTGAGACTACTGGGCCGCTTGTCATTTCCAGTACATCGATGTACGACAAGGAGCTCTTCATATCATCATGGAAGCCCATCATGTCTGCCATCTCCTATGGTAAGTAGGAAAGAATTTGTCAAAGATACGAATTTCGGATTTAGAATCGATACTAAGTGCTTTTGCTCATATATATTGTTTCGATAGCGTTCAACACGGCGCAAGATGATGCAACGCTGCAAAAGTCGCTAACCGGCTATTACCAGTGTGCCATTTTGGCGGCCCATTACCAGCTCCCCGAGATTTTTGACCGTGTGACAATGTCGTTAGCAAGGATGACCGGATTGCTGGACACTCCGCACAACCCGGCCGACAATCGCGACGTCGTCGTAGACGGCACCGCAATCACCGTCAGCGACCTCGCAGTGCAATTTGGAAAGAGTTACAAAGGACAATTGGCCGCGGTGGTGGCGTTCGGAGTGGCGAATGAGCACGGCAACATGATACGTGCTGGATGGAAGCCTATTTTGGAAATCATCAAGAACCTGTTTATCAATAACCTTCTTCCAGGATCGATGTTGGAGGTGGAGGACTTTTTGGCAGGAACCACAATGATCCTTTTGAAGGCGCCCGTCGTACCCGAGGTCAAGGATAAAGTCCGGCAGGACAGTTCACTGCTCTCGACTCTTTCTTCGTACCTGCTGTCCTCTTCCTATTCATACGAGACCGCTCGTGAGGAGCCGACGCCAGAGGAAATTGAATCAACGCGCTGCACTGCTGACTGCGTTGCTGCCTGTCGTCTGGAAGAGTTGTTCACGGACATTCGATTGCTGGAAGACCTGCCTCTTACCCAGCTTATGGAGGCAATCAAGTTTGTGGCAGATGGAAACTCAGTCACCAAGGCAACGAAGTCACCTACCCCCTCCAAGCTGTACAACCCAGCCAGCGTGTTCTTTTTGGAACTTATGATCAGTCTGACCGTTCAGAACCGATATCGTGTCCAGGCGCTGTGGCCCATTGTGTTTGAGCATTTGAGCGACATCATTCGTGAGGCTGGATTACAGAGTGTGCTGCTCGTCGAGCGTGCGGTCGTGGGCCTGCTGAGGCTTTGTATCCGCTTGGCGCACAACGACGACATGTCAAAGCAGGTATTGGATGCTCTGGACCTGCTGTTGGGCCTTCCTATTGACGTCGTGCCAGAGGTAGCGGAGCAAATGATGGCGGGCGTTTTAACCTTACTCAAGGCCGATACCTCCTGCGTCCGACCCAACTTGAACTGGGATGTCCTTTTCGCGCTGCTATCGTCGACTTCCAACCATCCAGAGGCAGCCAAGTACTCTTTTGAGGCAATCAGCATGTTTGTAGCCGAGAACGGCGGAGGGAATGTGAGCGTAGAGAACTATGCCGACTGCGTAGACCTGCTGATCCGTTTCGCCGCTGCAGGTGCTGTTGGGGCAGAGAGTGTGATGAGACAGGAGAGTGGCCAACGAGGGGGCAAGAGCCAGATGTCTAAAGCTCAGGCCAGCGCTGTCGAGCGGGCTAAGAAGGCGGTGGAAATGTTATACAAGTTGCACAGCCAGGCACCCCGATTGATTTCGCAATCCAAAATGAGCGCCGACTTGACTTGGTCCGCGTATTGGTTCCCGATTCTAGTTGGCCTGACGCAGCAGTGTTCGAATCCGTGCCGGGATGTCCGAAACCATGCGATGATCTACCTTCAGCGAGCATTGCTTTTGCCTGAGATTGTGACAGATAGGATCCCAGAGTGGGTGGTTGTGTTTGACAAGGTCTTGTTTAAATTGCTGGAGGATCTTTTGAGAGCCGAAATTGTGCAGCAGGATCCTGCCGGTTTTGAGGAGACGCGAAGCAAGGCATGCGCGATTGTATGCAAGACATTCTTGCATTATTACTTCCGGTTGTTGGAGTGGGAAGGATTGCAAGCACTTTGGATGAACGTACTAGATTACATGGACGCATTCATGCAGACAGCGCAGAGCGACCAATTGGTACGTATTGAGTGTCATGGACCTGGTGCTCTTAATTATGCACACGATGGCGAAATGTTCATCCAACGGATCCTGTCTTACTCCCTTCTCCAATTTAGTACGAGGCCGTACCAGAGTCGCTCAAGAACTGCTTATTGGTCATGTCTACTTCAGAAACGTTTTCAGAAGCAACTGCCAACAGCCCAGACAGCTTGTGGAATGTGACCTGGAATAGGATCAACAAATTCCTCCCTAATCTCAAGGCCGAGATCTTTCCACCCCAAGTGACAGAAGGTGGATCATCTTATGCGGCGTTAATGATGGGAGTCGGTAAGAACATCTTCTCTGTCGTCGGTGCAACAGAGTATCCAGCTTCCTCTCCACCTACATCAACACCAGAAGTGTCGGCAAGCGGTAGCGCCGCGGACGTTAGCACAGGAGTAGATCAAGTGGAGAATCTTCATCACTACGAACAAGCAGCACAGTCGTTGGATTATTACCCCAGAGAACAAGCAGCTGCAGCTGCAGCTGCAGTTATTGAGGACTCGGGTCTGTTGTAATATTGTAATATGAATGAATAAACCACGCGTTCCCTAGACTAGCGTACCTGTTGTGCCATCCTGCACGTGACACCCGAGAACCAGCTCGAATAAGGAGGAATTAGTTTCGACAATTTTCATTACTCTTCATCATTGAATCATTGAAACCTCAAGACCCTACAACATGACCGCTGGAAAGGTGCTCAGCTCGCTCGAAAGTAGTGTTTTGACACAACTGTCTATACATGTGAAAGTTCTCTTTGCTTACGTTTATCATGCCTGAGCGACTCGAGTAGCCCATCACCTGCCGTGCTGCTGTCGCCTGGGAAGCCGGCAAGCCCTTGAGTATGCAATAATTCGTTTTCGCGTCTGATGCCGATAATGCCAGAGAACATTTAGGGATCGCCTCCTTGTTTTCTTCAACTCAGTTGCTTTTTTACACTGCGACTATTAAACAACTAGCACTCGAAACTGTTGAAGTTGCCCCACCCAAGGCTGGGGAAGTTCGTATCAAGATTGTTGCTACCGGAGTGTATGTGCCATTCTTTAGCTTGCTATCGTACTGATAACGATGTATCGGAGGCGTTGGATGTGGAACTGACGAGACATCGACTCTTTTAGTTGCCACACAGATGCCTATACCCTCTCAGGATCTGGTAAGGAAGGAACTCATTGAGTAGTATTCCAATGATCGTCTGAGAGCAAGAATCTAAACTCCCTTGCCATTAGATCCCGAGGGGCTCTTCCCTGTCATTTTTGGGCATGAGGGAGGTGGAATCGTTGAGTCGGTCGGCGAGGGGGTGACCAGTGTCCAGCCTGGCGATCATGTCATCCCTCTATACACTGCTGAGTGCCGTGAGTGCAAGTTCTGCAAGAGCGGCAAGACTAATCTCTGCGGAAAAGTCCGCGAGACCCAGGTAACTGGCGTGTACTTGGCGTGTACTTTGCTTTTATGTTTGTGCATAAATAGTAGCGTAGCTCATATGACAATGGAGCGGGTAACTAGCCTCTATTTTCTTTCTCCGCTGCGTTTTGTATACTGACCTCAATTGTATGATTTCACTAGGGCCGTGGATTGATGCCTGACGGTACCTCCCGCTTCACCTGCAACGGAAAGCAGATCTTCCACTATATGGGCTGCTCTACTTTCAGCGAGTACACTGTCGTCTGCGAAGTCTCTGTGGCTAAGATTACCAAGGAGGCGCCTTTGGAAAAGGTTTGCCTGCTGGGCTGCGGAATTACCACCGGATACGGTGCTGCCACTCGCACCGCCAAGGTCGGCAAGGGGGATAGTGTCGCTGTCTTTGGGTTGGGTGGTGTTGGCCTTAGTGTTTTGCAGGGTGCCAAGCAGGCTGGTGCCACCACCATCATTGGAATCGATGTCAACCCCAAGAAGGAAAAGCTGGCTAGAGAGATGGGATGCACCGAGTTCATCAACTCGAAGGAGCTGCCCGAGGGAAAGACCATCCAGCAGTATTTGGTCGAGATCACGGACGGTGGTTTGGACTATACCTTTGACTGCACTGGAAACGTCAATGTCATGAGGGCCGCTTTGGAAGCAAGTCTTTAGTCATGCTCATTGGCGCGCTTGATCGTGTTGTACAATTGAGATGAGCCGATCTAACTAGTTCCTTTGACAATCCCGTTCAATCTGCATGTATGTAGGCTTGCCACAAGGGTTGGGGCGAGTCCATTATTATCGGAGTTGCCGCCTCTGGCCAGGAGATTCAGACACGTCCCTTCCAGTTGGTTACCGGACGCGTCTGGAGAGGATCTGCCTTTGGTGGTGTCAAGGGACGCACGGAGTTGCCCGGCCTTGTCCAGGACTATCTCACTGGAAAGATCAAGATTGACGAGTTCATCACCCACAACTTTAGTTTAGAGGACATCAACAAGGCCTTTGATGCTATGAGGGACGGCGACTGGTATGCAACAGTCATGAATATGATATGTATATACTCTGATATGGCTATAATCTTTATTCTCACCACACTTCTCTCACATCTTATGGCGCCTATAGCATTCGCGCCGTCATCAACTACTAGGCTAATGTATACACCATTACATAAATACGCAAGTGCTTGCGGAGTCCCTTCCTCCCAATAAATATGGCCATTCTTTTTGTGTCAGCTTTTTTGTATCCATTTCTGCGCGTGTTTTGCCCTCATTTGGTGGCGGCATAATTAGATCGGCAGTCACTTACTGTCTGCCAGCTTTCCCCAAGCTCCTCGGCATTCTCATCACTACACTGCAACAACCATTTCACACTCCCATCGCTGGCACCATCTTAGACACCATGGACGCGCCCCAGCAGAGCACCATCACCCCACAACAAGCAAACACTCTTCCAATAGCAGAGCCGGGAGTCATCATTCGCACCAGCAACAAAGCGAAACGAAACTATCGCACCAAAAAGAGCGACAGCGACAATGAAGACGACCTGGACCACAGTAAAAACGTGGATAAGCATGACTGCGGCCAGGAGACAAAAGATTCCATAAAAAGTATGAACTCTGCGAGTGTCAGCTCGCTCCCCTATGTGCAGTCGCAGAGCGCTCAGAACATCGGCGAGGTGTATCCAGGACTAGCGCGACTTAGTTTTCTAGATCAGGAGCAAGGATCCAGCGATGGCGGCGATACCCCATTGAATACCAAAAAACCGTATCGTCCACTTCATCAAACGCCGCGTTTTCAGACTGCAAAAGATAACCTTGCGTCAAGTGCAGAGGACATTACCCAAGCAAAGTCGTATTCAATCTCCATGACAACATCTGCAACATCAGTACCTCCTGCAACATCGCCATCTGCATTGTCTTCGGGAACTGGATTACAAACGAGTTTGGTGGAGATTAAAGAAACCGGCTCTGCTGGCAAGGGGAGGGGTCTCTTTTCAGCTGCAAAAGAAATTCTCAAGCCAGGAATTCTTGTCTTCAAGGAACTTGGATACTGCCAGGTGGTCAACGATGCATCCTTGTCGCAAGTGTGCTCTGCATGCTTCAAGGATGTGAGGGAGGAGTTGGGGGAGGGCGATGCCGCTTCTTCGTCAGGATCTGTGCCTACTGGCGGTCAGCGAAAGCTGGTCCGATGTGCTGGATGCAAGATTGTCTGGTACTGCAACAAGGCAAGTATTATAATAGGCTGCTGATCCTTCAGTTTCATGGATGATATTTGCTTCCGCGACTAATGCATCTCATATTATACTCGAACATATAGGCGTGTCAAATCAAAGATTGGAAACTTCATCATCAGCTGGAATGCCAGGGCATCCAAAAATCGATGGCCAACCCCACCATGAAGGATGTTTGGGTGAAACGCACTATGGATACAACCACCGTTCGCGCACTTTGTCGAATCATTCGGAGGCAGGAGCGTGCAAAGTCTTCAGTCGCATACAAAGCGGAGCATGGGAAACTGCATGCGGCCCAGAAACAGGTCAGCGAGGTTTATGTCTCAGGACTGGATCAAAAAGAGGAAGAGTGGCTCGACGAACACGGATCAACATGGATCGAGCAGTACCTCAATACATACGAGGAGGAACGCGAGGCAGCCACTGCTGCAACTTCTACTTCATCGTCATCTTTAAAGGGCGCATTGGAGGAATCGAGTCATCTTGCCAGGACACTGGCGGTGGCTATGTCTTGTGTAGTCATACCAAAGGAGGATCGACACACGTTTCTGATGGGCACTGGCGAGGTGGACATGGATATCGTGGCATCTGCTCGTGCAGGAGGTATCGATATTTGCAGAAAGCTTGATTCCTACGGCTTTACTATCACTAACATAGAAACTACCACTGCCGTTGGTCTGGCGCTGTACGTCCAGTGCATGCCGTTCATGAATCACTCGTGTATTCCAAACTGTGTGTACACATTCAAGGGTCCAAGGATTGAGTGCAGAGTCATCCGCGACATTCAGCCGGGCGAGGAGGTACATTACTCATAGGCGGATTGTTTGACAAGCCGATATTGAACAGTGAAGAATTGTCTTATCTGACGACAGTGCGTTCATCTTTGTATAGATGACTATCAGCTACATTGACCAGATCAGTACCACTCAGGAACGGCAGAAACAGCTGAAGGCGCAATACCGCTTTACATGCCACTGCCCGCTCTGCAAATACTTTCCCGCCAATCCACTTATCCAACCAGAAACAGAGGCACTTACACAGATCGTCCCAGGGCCATTGCCTGAGCCATCCAAGGACCCCAAGCAAGGCTTTATCTGTCCTAATGATGCGTGTCACTCAATCAATAGGCCTCAATCAATCCTAGCCATTGAGTCCCAACTTCGAATCTACAACAAGGTGGAGCTAAGATGCGATAATTGCGGTCAAGTTACAGAGCTCACTCAGGAACTCGTCAAGGAGAACGAGGAAGAAGCACAGCGACTCATTTTGGGATTTGTGCGCGAAATGAACGATAGTTCGTCACCTTCCAGCGGATCGAAAGCACGCTCCAGGAACTTTGAATTGGCAAAAGTAAAGTTACTAGAAGCAACAGAGGGAGGCGCCGCAAAGCCAACTATCGTAGGAGGCATCAAAACGGTCCAGGAACTGTCACCGCGAGCATTGCGGTACTTTGAGGATGCGTACAAAACCCTGACAGGAGGAAGAGCGACAATTAATAACGACTCCAGTTCAATTACAGAGAATCTGATTTGTCGCAGTGCACTTCACCACCTTGTTCGTCAGCTAGAGCAAAACGGGTTCGATGAGGCAGTGAGTCACAAAAACTGGACGTTTGCATTGCGTCGGTCGATCGAACTGCAGCGGATACTGAATGAGACATACGTAGGCCACCACCCCTTGAAGGCGATCCAAGGATATTACACCTGCAAGATTGCCAACCTACTGGCCAATCTGCTTTTGGAGGAATCGACGATAGAAATCGAGGAGAGTGATCAGGAAAAGTCCGACGAGGAGGATGCGGATATGCTGGACAGCGACGACGAAAGGGATCTGAAAGCTGTACGGGACGCCATGCGCAAGGGCGGTCGAGCTGCAGCTGCAGTTGCAGCTGCAGCTTCAAGTAGCAAAGCCGCGCAGAAACAGCTGCAGAGAACGAAGCGGACGGGTGAAGAGGAGGAGTCTGCAGGGAAGATGAAGAGGCGGGCCCAGGCGGAATCATCTCGAGAGCTGCTGCAATATCTCAAATCTTTGATCCCTATGGTCGAGGACCCCAAAACTCTGCAGGAGCTCAGGGTGTGCTGGGGCAAGGATGGCAAGCTGGCGAGTCGATATCGGCATCAGGCCGATTCGCTTAAGCAGGCGCTGCACTATGCAGAGCTACCATTTTCATCTCACTAGATAAATAAACTCCCAAAGATTGTACGCATCACGTGTGTTTGTATTTGTGTGACTTTGTTCAATCAGTCGGACGTTAGGTTGGTTCGGATTGCACCTCGCGGAAAAAGGCATCTCATCTCTATCCCCACGCCAACATTTAACAGTTACACCATGGCCAAATCCGCCTTTTGGAACTCGGTCCGCAAGGCCCTCACTGTGGTACATTCTACCTTGTCATTGCTCTTCCTATCTTCGCTACTCTCTCTTCGTTTCCGGTTTGTTCATTGTAGGAAAAACCCTCACGGGGAAATAACGCGCCTTAATATCTTTTCTAACTATGCACCTGGTCCTTCTAATAGAACCCCAAAGTCTCAACTGGAATGCCCGACGCCAAAGAGTTTCGTTTTATCGCTCCTGGGTAAAGACAATCTTACTGTCGAATGCGATTTTTGCAGTCAATTCACCAATGTTCGATTATACAATATCAGGAACATGGTGCCGTATGAGCCGGAAGTACACAGGATTAAACCCCCTTGATTTTTTGCTGTAATGAATGAATAGCGGCCAGCCCAAGCCCCATGTCCCCAAAGATCCCTTGGCTAGCGACATTGCACAAAACCCTTACTATGGACGTGATGTCAGGAGAAACTATCCTCGTCTGGCTGTCTACTCTCAGGAGGAGGTCGCTGGATTGATCGCTGCCAAGGAAGCCCTGGCGTAAACAGCTTTTTTTTTCTTGCTTCGAATCGGCAAAGTACATGGATGGCAATGAGAAAGCGATACTAATCATATTAATGATTGGCTTTGATTTGATTTGTAGTATTGGATCTGGAGAGTCGGCTCTTGCCAAGACTGGCGAGAATATCTCCTTGACTGAGGTTCTCCAGAATGCAAAGTCACCCCTGTACACACCCACCAACTTGCCCCCTACGCCCGTCATCCGTAACTACAAGTGGACCGCTTCCCCAGACCAGCCTCCCGTTGCCAGTGGTAAGCCAATATGACATATTTCGTATGAAAGCTAAACCATTGACGGTGATACGGATTAATTAACGCGTTATTTTTTAATAATGCTTCTAGGTACCTACTGGACCATGCGCAACATGAAAACCGCCAAGTAAATGGGCAGACCATAACGAACCACGGCAACTACTCATCAAACAACCAGGAGAAGAAGGAGGATATTACAACGGAAAAACTTGATCGGATTTCATTGGAGGCATGCTTCTTCGTCATCCTTATCCTGGTTTCCCACTCCCCACTCGTAACTATATCCGTCAACAAATCAACGCGAAACACTAAACAACAAGCACGAAAAATAATGAAATTCAACGGCGGCTATCAACTCTAGACGATATCAACTGTCAGCATTGTTTTTTGAGCAATTGGAATAAATGGCTATAAAAAAATTCTACGCCAGACCATGTAGAAGATTGAAAGAGGGGATAGAATACAAGTTAGATATAGCAGATGTGCAGATGAGGGATAACTGAAGATAAAGCGACCGGGATCAATTCATCACCGCATTATCTCTTGCCTAGCTGGGTACCAAAAGGGAAAGGCATTTCACCCGCTTCAAGCATATAAGAGCACAGGACCTCTTGGGGAAAGACATATTCGCCCCATGATATTCGTTCACCGTTTATCATGCGATTTTTCCGGACGGCGCGTTTATCCTACTCCCTGCTGCTGGCAACCATTCTGAATACTATACTTGCGGAACGCTCAAGGACCTTCACAGCGTACGATATCACTGTTACAATCCATGAGGACTTCCACCAGTCCTACCCACCATATTTCCTACTGTTATGATTCCGCCTCAATCTCAGTCTCCTGGTGACGGTATTGGGATGTCGCAGGCATATTCGCTGTTGCCTAATCCTAGCACGCAGCGATAGGTTCTGTCATCGATCTCGGTCTTTATTCTCTCGATTGAAAAGCTTCAGCTCGAAGAAGGCAGTGGTGTTGACATGGAAATGGGCTTGAGGTCGTCGTCGCTCTTGACGCTATTGCTTGAATCCTGGTGTATGATACATGTACGAATTTAAAATGCCGAGGTACCGTTTGGTAATAGAAGATGACTATTTCGCATGGTTAGTGGAGGGAGAGAAGGAGAAGGAGAGACGTGAGGAAGCGGAATAAGTGGTGATGGTGTGGAGGATGGAACACACAAGGAGAAAGGGCGACGCATTTATTAGCATTGTTTATGTAGGAAGGACATAGCCGCTCAACAAACTGTACGTCAGCTTCAACATGTATGCAAGCAGGGCCAGAGGTTGTGCGGGATGCATTCCGCATTGATATCACTTAACATGGCTTAGATGAAGTGCTTGACAAGAATTGTAGGCAATCCGTCTGGGTTGAATCGAGTTTTGGTTACAGGTCGGAGTGTCCCAAGGAAAAAGAGTGAGGAGTAATGAATGTGCTATCGAAATTGACATCGATATCGAGGACGATAACCGTCTGCAATTGTTCAAGAATGCGAGTAGTCTCTGATACACTCTCGCACTAAGGAAGGCAGGAGGTTGGCGCCTGTCCCTGCGCAAGAGTGCTGCCACTTTCTCGATTTGGTTCCAGCTTTGAGGAAAGCCCGCCGGAGTACTGGCGATGACCTGATAGCCTGAACTCAGAATCGTTTTTGATATTCTAGCGGCATCGTTTACACGCAGAATGATGAAAACGCGTGCCATGGCCAAACCCTATCGATAAGCATTTGTAAGAATACCGAAGCAGTACTTTATTCATGCTCTTAGGAACAGCCCCGACAACTAATCTACTCTGTTGCAGTTGATCAGCATGGCGGCTTAAGGGACTGCGACCATATCTTTAGAGCGAGTTGGTTACTCTTCTTCATCGCATGCTATTGTCCTTCAGTGTGTTCCATGTGTAATGCCTGAAATTGTGCTGGAAAGAGAAAGGTGCGAGGTATGGCAACAATCTCGTTTCCTATCGTCAGTAGCCATTAGCGCCCATGCACTTCGGATCTAATATCTGATCAAATCCTGCTCACATATTCAGATTCAACGCGAGCTAACCTGCCATACGAGCTTTGGAAAGATTATTAGTGCAGTAAGAGTTGCACCTAAACTCCAACTGCAATACACAAATTCAAGTAGTACAGGAGAGCAACGCTTAGAACCAAGCACAACATGGCGTTGTGCCTGACCTTTGAGGCGGAGATAGATTCTTTATATCAAAACTGTCTCTATGGGCAATAGCTCCTCGAACTCGAGCCTTACGTTGCTGTGTCACTGCACGTATTCTCATATCAGTGCGGTGTATTCGGCAACAGATCCTGTCACATTTCATCTCCAAAGGACCTGTTCCAAATTCTTGCTCCAAGTTCCTGCTCCAAGTTACTGCTCCTTGCCGGTCGGAATCTCTTACATGAGGACACCAGACGAGCGCACTCCGGCTCTGAAGAAGTTCCGTAGTCATCTGACCTCCCAGGAGGGCTACCATGCCTTGAAGCTTTTCTCCCCTATAGAACGGTCGCCTGTAAGAAAGCCATCCCTCTTGTACAGATCGGCCAGCAAGACGTTGGCGGTTCTGATCTTTTGTGCACGGCATATTTCGTGTATGTAGACCAGAGCATCGGCTGCCTTACGCGATGCGGTAACTTCCTCGAGGCAGGTCAACTCGCTCGAATGCTCGCTCAGGGAATCATCAGTAGGCATGGTGGTTAAAATTATTCGTTATCAGAGAGAGGGAAAAGAGTATTTCTTTGCCAGCCAAAACTAAGGACAAAGAGGATCAAGGTCGCTAAGCACCACTCTTTGTTCAGTGCTGATACTTCTAAATATTCAATGCGTCCCCATTTGATGGCGCTGAGAGCTGCCTAGAATACAGCGGCTTTCGACGAGGAGGGCCATGAGAATTGAAGCAATGATCTTAGGCCTTGGACCAAAAAATAAGCTGTGTTATTTATTTCTTGGGATGCACCCCGCTGTGCTCTCCTTCAGCGAATACTTTTCACGTCCTGGAAGTATCCATGGCCCTTCAAGCATATTTTATTTCTTGACAATCATGCCATTTTGGCTACCTACTGCTCTTTCTCGCATTTACGATACAGCGCTATTCCATCTCGGTCAAAACCAGGGGTTGCTCATCGTATAACTATCCCATGGGCGGCGCCGCCATCCCTTCAGACCTCCGGATTAGAGCGATATAAATCATTGTTGACAATGCCGCCACTCTTCTTGTGCCCGCTGTTCACATCTCGAACTGGTCTGCTTTGGCGATGCTTCTCCTCCTTGCCCCGGTATACCTCTAGCCATATCTGCTGCTGATAAGTAGTTCACGCTGTCATCTGCGCGCAGAGTTTATGACGCCTACGTCAACAGATCTACGTTCAGTGATTTCCGAGGTCCTTACTTTATACATAGGTCTAAGCATGAGCAATTTCTCGAGCTCTTTTGAGGCTTATGGAAACACGCTATACCCTGGTCTTTAAGCACAAGGAACTAGCGAAGTTAATTATCAGCAATGACGCCGGTAACCATCCGTTTCATCTCTACGGACATGTCCTCCAGTTCGTTAGCCTTGGCAATGGCGTGTACAAGGGCTCCAGTCTGTACCCATACTGTAAGGCAATGTATACACTATTTTGCGTGATGCTGTCCTTTTTCGCTCGAAAACTAATACAGCTTCTCGATTTCAGGCCAGCAACCTAGGTGTATGGCTATTCCACTGCTATATCGAATAGAACCTTCAGGCGGCCTGGCAGCGATGGCGATCTAGGCATACAAGCTCACGCATAACATCCTGAAAGCGGGTCCTTCAAGCCTTGGGCAGTATTAGGCTTTTAGTACTCCGTACAAGGGTAATACTGGCGACTAGCCAGGGTTAGATTTGGCGAACGAAAATTGAACATTCAATCTTTAGTAGGCACCATTACAACAAAGGGTATCATCGTGCTAACGCCCATGATAATTACAGCACCGTTGGAGTTATGCACCACTGTTTTGTATGCACAAGATGACGACGCGGTGAAGACGGAACAGAGAACGCGTCGTCTATCGAGTATAAAAAACCTAAATTTCTCGTGTTCTCCACAAACCTGCGTATTGTAAACTATTCAATCAAATCTTCTCGTTGTTTGAACCGCGTCGTTTGCGTTTCTTATTATTGTTGTTATTATCGATGCCAGCTCCTCCCAGACGTACAAGCGTACCAAAGGCTGCATTGTCCAAGCCGTGGCTTGGACTGACAGCCGGCCAAAGCTATCTAATGACAGTTAACAAGCGACTCCGACTAAACTAGTGTAAAATGAAGGAGAGAACACTAATGGTAGACATTCCGAGTCGTATGGTCTCTAATACCTGCCAGGTCCGATGAACTCTCTCCTGGTCGAGGTCACGGGCCAGCAGCCACTTTACCCTGGAAGTGTCCCACGAGATGGACACCCGCTCTTCTCCTCGCTGTTGTATCCAACTTCTCCTGGAGTCGCGGCCTCACAAAGCCCTGGACCGCTTCTCCGGGACGTATCCTAGCCTCCTTTTTTTGCGCAAAGGTATTCAGACCTCTTCCAGTCGTCATATGCCGCTCTTTCTACGATTCCTCCTGTCCAAAATACTCGAATTGTTCTACAAAACATCCAGCCAGATAGCTGCGATACTCTTCGTTGTTTTCAGGAGCAGCGCCCAATCTGTCGTCATGGACCCTAGGGTCAGTCCGTGATATATAACTATCGTGGTCTAGAGTCTCCAAGTACGGCCTCCCTTTCCTAGCTGTCTGCTTTCTCTTCCCCCTCGTAGACAGCCTACCTTCTGCTTCGCTCTCCTTATTGCGCTGTTCTCCTAGTAACCTAATCCAGTCGTCATGCAACGTATCTGTCCATTCATTCCGTCCCTCAAATCCAACATAGGCTCCACTAGGGACATACACGTTTCATGGAGAGAAAGTCGGTTCTGTACATGTGAACTGTCGACCGTTCCAGCTTGTCTCTTCCAGGTTGCTCAACCGCTTTTTTTTTATTGACGCCCCCCCTAAATCTAGACGCGATCACATGACCCAAAAAGTGCTCCGCATTAAAGTGCCCCACTGCATAGTTGCCGGAGAAGGCGATCTCCATCAGCCTTTCCTCCCTCTTACATAGCTCCTTCTCACACAACCCGCCTTCCATCGTTCGCCTGTTGTGTACCCACAGTCTCCCTCTCATATTCACGCGCTCGGCGTATTTTTGATTTTGATCGATCTCGTTCCCTTCTGCTCAACAATTCACACCTCTACACCACGCAGTCGCGTCACTGTCCGCCTCGTATTTTCCCGCTCCCCCCTTGAACTCGAACTTCTTCCCCCCAAGAACACAAAGTGAAATGAGCTCCAGCAGGAGAAACTCAAAGCAGATCTCGCCAGAGGAGGAGTTGAGCATGCAGGTAATAAGAGCGGAATCCACTGTTTTTTGTTCTCGCCCTCTCGTTCCCTTGTCTCGGCTGTTTTCATAACAAGACGATAGCTGTGAAAGAGAGCGTGCAGGAGGGAACCTAGGCAGTCTAGTTCAAACAGACAGACAGAGATCGTTTCCCGCCACGAAAACGCGTTAAGCGAAACAAGGAGGGAGGTGCTTGTGGAGCGATGAGACATGCCTGAGCAGAAGGCACTCCACATTAACACCTCAGCCCACTCTGACAATAAATCTAAGCGGGATTCATTTATGAAGACAAAGGAGGAATTCAAAGAGGAATCAACAGACGAGATTTGATCAGGGCTGAGAAGCTGCCTGAACCTTCTGTGTGGGAGGATCAGGCGGTTTTGATCACGGATTGCGATTCGGGGCCTGCATAACTCCTTCCTTTGTTCCTGTGCGCGTTTTCTCTTTTATTTTGCTTGCAGACGGCTAATACGTTCTTTTTCTCGCCATGCCGTTGATAGACGGTCAAGAGTCCTGAACCTCCCAAGCTCAAGCTGAAGCTGAAGCAGCCTGAGCAGCAGAGTCTCTCTGAGAGTGGTACGTATTGTGCGCAATTGGTACCCGCTTGTATGAATAACACACATTCATTGGCTCTTCCAGGACCTAACATGTACATCTTTCGGTGCTATTTTGCCTTATCAGATGTGAAGAAGATGTTTCTCGCCGTTGAGGAGAACGATGTCAAAGCAATGAAGCCATACCTCACGCAAAAGAATATGAATCCTGACACACTCTTCGAGACGAATATCTTTGACGAGAACACGTTTACGTGGTCCGCACTTCATGCAGCGGCCTACTATGGATCGAAGCAAATTATCAACCTGCTGATGGAGCATGGCGCAAACGTGGAGCTAGAGGATACCTGGTACAGGGGCAGGCCCTTGGCCTGGGCAGCATTTGGAGGTAAGAACAACAATTCTTTTCCTCCCGACCTTCGTTTGCGATATAAAAAAATAGAGGACAAAGACTTACATGACATGTTTATAATGATAAATAGGGCATTTGGAAGTTGCGAAGCTGCTGATGGAGAAATACGGAGCGGATAAGAAGGCGACTAATGAACATGGTCAAGTTGCATTGGAGCTCGTGTATGAGCTGACGCCCGAGTGGCAGAGTGTTTTTGGCGAGGTAGGCCGTAATGCTGCATCTGATTTTGAAAGAATACTCCTGAAGTGCAATTAGAGAGGCCATTGCTAACTAGGTGTCCTCATCTCCGCATACGATTTCATTCGCTCGTTGGTAATAGGGCGCTTCAAACGGATCAAGATCCTCAAGACCATCCAAGATGAAGAAGAGCGCAGAGGACAAGGAGCATGGCAAAGGACATTCGAAGGATGGCAAAGGGAGTAAAGACGGAAAGGAAGGCAAGGAGGGCAAGGAGGGCAGGAACACGGTTACTATCCCTGCAAGCCCTTTGATTGGCGCCTTCACGGAACTTTACAAACTCATCTTGAACCATAAGGACAAAACGTAATCTTGGCGGAGGTTATTCATTTTATCACAATTTCATACGCATGCGTTTTGTGCCTTGACTGGAGCTAATTGTCGTTCGCTATACAAATTCATAGGGGTCGGGAACTCGCAGACATTTTTTTAGCACTACCGTCCAAAGAAGAATACCCAGAATACTATGAGATCATCAAGTCGCCCATGTCTCTTCAGCTTGTCCTTGTAAGTCGCGCATTGCTTTGCAAAACGAAAGACCAGTTGTTGAA
This sequence comes from Gamsiella multidivaricata, assembly GCF_025024155.1. Taxonomy (NCBI): domain Eukaryota; kingdom Fungi; phylum Mortierellomycota; class Mortierellomycetes; order Mortierellales; family Mortierellaceae; genus Gamsiella; species Gamsiella multidivaricata. The sequence goes on from NW_026251796.1 coordinate 100,077, forward strand.
TGGACCATGAACTTCGCGATTGACCTTGTTCTAAATCTATCGTCCGCATAGGCGAGGATAAAGTCAGGGCACTACAAGAACGTGGAAGATTTCGACAGAGAGTTTCAGCTCATTTTTGAAAATGCACTCATTTTCAACGAGGACACATCACGGATCAACAAGGACGCCAGAGTCTTACTGAAGCTGTTCAACACTCGCAAGAAGGACGTTTATACCTCGTATAGACTTATTCATAACTCCAAGACTGCTGGTGACAAGGTTCGATCTCGAGGTCTTTGCACTGACCATGATTCTGTCAACTATTCTTGCACCTAATGTTGCTATGTTCTATGCATCCTGTGATTAGAGTGACCGGGAAGTAGTGAAATCCCATACGAAAGGTGGTGTCAACTACGTTGTGGGAGAGTTTGTACAACTAAGTGACCCTCACAAGACTATTATGCTCATTGAACGTCTCGAGGTTGACTCAAGGTAAGTGGAAACTACGGAATTGTTGCTGGAAAGCGCCCTTTTTGAGTTTTATGCCTGGCTGAGGACATTACTGACGCCCTTATTTATTTCTACACAATGCTTATCATTCGTAGGAAGAATCGCTACATCGCAGGGTCAAAGTTCCTTCGACCAGAGCAAACCCTCCAGGTTCCAGGGCAAGTATTTTACGAAAAGGAGGTACTCAAGACCTCAGGAGAATGGGAATTTGATTTTGCACTTGTCGACCATAAGGTCTATGTTCAGGCTCACAAGGACTATGTTCGTGGGCTAGTCCTGAACTTCGATCCCAAGGACGTGTACGTTTGCGAGAACCGATACTCAGAGACCGGAAAATCCGCCTTCTTGATCAAGGACTGGAAGAGGGTCTATACGATCGACCCGCTGCCAACACCAGTGAAGCCATATCCCTCGACACTCAAACTTCCAAAATTCCCGGTAAAGAGTCTCGTCACCCCAGATTCACCAGCAGACACCGTCGGGCAGTTCAATGGAAGGCGCGCCTCCTCGACAGCACATCATGATGCTTCCAAGAGGAACAAGCGGCCACGGTCATCGACAAGACCCAAACCAGCAAAACGCAAGAGTCTGAGTACCGGTAACAGCGATGATGCTGAGGAAGACGAAGAGGAAGACGAGGATGAAGAGGTTGATGTTGACGGTGTCACTTCTCCTGATCCACAGAGGCGTCGCTCCAGCCAGTTGCAACGACAACAGACGCTCCAGGTGCAGCAGAACCATCAGCAACAGCAACAGCAACAGCAACAACAACAGCAACAGCAGCAGTTCCAGTCGCCACATATGCAGCAGCAGCAGCAGCAGCAACACCAACTTCAACAGCAGCAGCAGTTTGCCCAGCAACATCGATCTAGGAGAGTATCTTCTCAGATGAACGCTCCCAACGCTCTGCTCCAGCAGCAGCAGCAGCAACAGCAGCTACTAATGCATCAGCAGCAACAGCAGCAGCAACACTTATTCCAGCAACAACAGGCAATCCAATACCAACAATTGCATTCTCATCTCCCGCATCCACATCAACCACCCATGCCTCAGAGCCCCAACAACTCGCAGTCGATGGGCTCGCCTGGTTCCCCTGGTCGGATGCAGATACAGATGCAGATGCCAACATCTGTGGCCGACCCAAGGACAGGAATGATGATGCAGATTTCTCAACAGCCGTATATCCCTGCAGAAGTATCCGCAGTATACGACCCCAACGTCGGACCTAGGAAAGGTACGCTTATTTCATTTATGCATCGATTCTTTGACACTGTCTAGCGACATTCTACCGGACACACATTAATCCACGTATTTTGATATGCAAATACTTGGTTGATATAGGCTATGCGATGTTGCAGTCTATCTCTGTGGATGCTGAGGACAGGTCGTTCATGATGAGCTTGAGCACAGACACGTTCGCACACAGCATTGCAATTAACCATCAGGTGTCGACCATCACTGTGGTACCGCTCTTGGCGCCGCAACTGGCGTCTATTCAGCAGCAGGTCGGTCTGTCTGTGTTTCAAAATGGGAGGAAGCTGCAGCCAACGGGACTCGTGGCGCAACCATCATCCCCTTCGATCGGACATCATGCGTATACGATCCAGTTGATCTCTGGACAGAATACGATCGACGTATGGATCAGCGCTCAGGTTGGAGGACTCTTCCAGGGGGGCATGCCAGGCGGCAAGCTGGAGACACAGCAGTTTTATCTGTTTATTCAGCGCAATAGCGTTTAATTTTTTTTTTCGTCCGAGCAAAGGAGGGACGGAAGGATCGAAGAGGGACCAAGAAAGAAGCAATAATAATGCAGCCATGGCATAGAAGCTCATGAAATAAAAAGAAACAGAAAGACAAAATAGGCGACTTGATCTATGTAAGAGAATCATGTCTGGATGCATCACGTGAAATGATCAATTTTTGCTCGATATGAGAGGTGGCGGGGCTGCAGTGAGTAGCTCTCTCTTTCGATCCAGTCTTTAATCACCATGGTATATTCAGCTCAATGGATGCGTCCGGTGCCATGTCCATCGATCCATCGATCGATTACACACACATATATCGACAAAGCACCACTACTCGTCTTTTTGATCGCCAATTACTTCAAGAAACGCCAATTTGAATGTTCATCGACACTAGCATCATCACTTGAAACACAATGGAATCAGCGCAGGATTCATGATGGCACTTTGATCTTTGCCGATGCATCACCAGACAATGGGACTGGGCACAAAGGAGTAATACGAGCCTCGGCAGTATCAATTCGCCTCGACTCGTTCGTCACACAACAGAGTTTTGCAAGCCAGACTAAGAACTTTTTCACGACTCTGTGATGCCCGAGGGACTTGACAAGGATCAGCAGCTACAAACTTCAGCTCTTTTCAGGAGACAAAACTTTACGACAGCCGGAAATATGCAAAAGGCAGCATGAGCAAACTTTGGCTGGACAGGATCTCTATTCGACCAACTTTCCGGTCTCTCTCGACATCCAACTCAATTCATCATACCCCTCCTGGAAAGCCTTCATGTCAGCGTTCGAATCTAACACCGGAACGTTTCTTGGTTTACTCTCTCTTTAGCCTAAGCAAGTTCAAGACATCAAGCAGTTCCTCGAGATTGCCCGCAGAAAGGACGCCAAGTGTATGTATTCATAACTCTGTTTCAACACCCAGGACAGCCATTCCCGACCACAACGCTTGTTTTTTGGCCCTTTGTACCAACACGAGCACAACCGGGATATCAGGGATGCACGCTCCTGGAAGTGTGTCAGATCTTGGAACTTCGCCGACGAACAGCAAATGTGAAACCGCTTTCTCGCGTTAAGCTGACAGGATACGACGTTATTATAGTCTATTGGCGGCATCTTCGTACTCTTGGACTGCATGATAGTTATCAACTGAGCAGCTCCAACGCTTTTACCTTGCCACAGAACATCATTCCTCGCACTAAAAGGACAGGAGAAGGGCAACTTGCGACCGCGTGTAAAGTTCTTACGGATCAGCATATGACCGCTCGGATCTATACTGCAACAATACCCCTAGCAGCATCTACATGGCGCAGATTAACTCTCCCTACAAGTCGCAAGACGAAAGAGTCAAATGTTTATCAAGAAAAAGATTCTCACCGCTCATTTGGTTTCAAATAGCCGGCCGCATCAAGAAGAACGGCAGCCAGACCAAGTTCAAGGTCCGTTGCTCCCGCTACTTGTACACTCTCGTCATCAACGATGCCGCCAAGGCCGAGAAGCTCAAGCAGTCTCTTCCCCCCAGTAAGTCCTCGTCTCTTTTTTAAATTTAGAATTCAGCATCTAGATTCGTTATTAACCACCAATTTTCCTTGTTTTTACCGTCATTGTCATAGCTCTCTTGATCGAGAACATCAAGAACTAAGCTTGTGTAATTTGACCACAACTGCTTTGGGATCTGATTTTTTTGTCCTCTGAGAATAAAAAATCATGGTTTTTTTACTGCCGTCGCTTGAATGAACGCTTTATTCGTTTTTGTGATGTTATAACTCAAGAGTTTTGGGGAGGAGATGATTATGCTGGCAAAGACACGACTGTGGTTGCTCCAGTGTTCTGGAGTATCATCTGTTCTTCGATTCGTTTCATTGATGCTGTTTTGGGAACGAACGAAAGGCAAGGTCGCGATAGAGCTTGTCTACATCAAGGACGCTCTTGCCGCCGGATCTTCCAAAGAAGCCTCCTAGGCTGGGTGAGGATGGCACCATCGACAGGCCTGCAATGTAGTAGCGTCTAGAAATATAGCCTGATCCGGAGGATGTCCGGTTTGAAGACTCAGAAGACGAGGGTACAGAGCTCGAAGAACTGCTGGGCGAGGGTGAAGTCACGGCTCTGAGCTGCTCAGGTCTGGTCCTTGCCGTTTTGATGGCGATGGTTGTCATGCTATCAATTCTGCTGGCTGCATTATCCTCACGAAGCGTTACATTCTCGAATGATAGCAACATAGTTGGCATATCAGAGCTTCGTTCGAGCTTTGACTGGGTCGCCACTTCGATCCTTTCGTCAGGATCTATGGTTTCACCCACCTCCTTCGATGCCGACATGGAAAATTCTTGTCGAATCAGTTGTAAAAGTTCTTCCAGCTTCTCTGTTCTCGATTTCCAGTCGCCTTGGCAGAAGGGCTGGCCGGGCTGCCTTGCCAAGGTTGCGGACGAAACTGAGGCGTGCATGGCCTCCGATTCTACTCCCATGACCGATAATGATGCTTGCTCAGAAGACTCTAGTGGTCCATCAGAGATACCGAGCGCCAAAATGCTATCCTCAGTATCACTCTCCGTCTCTAAATAATGCTTCATGGCTGAAGAGGAGGATTTCAATGCCGATGCCTGAAGATCAGCCCAATCTAGAATACGACTGAGGATCAATTCAAGTCGTTGATTGTGTTGTGTTAGGTTAGTACCGTGCATAGTAACACCATGGATGGCCCTGTCAGGTTCGTCGCCATGATTCTCTTGTTGCTGCACCGCACCGGCGTCTGAGGCTAGTGCTCGTCCGCTACTGTCTATCTCCTGATCTACGTTACGATCAACTGCCTGGTCAGAGAAGGTTTTTATGGTATCCATATCCTCCTGTGCTCGTGGGTTCTCCATGCACATTAGCTCTGCCAGCCTCGTCTGCAACTCCCTCTTCTCCCCTGCCAGGATCTCAACGCCCTTGACGCACTCCTCCAAGAACGTATCCGCCTTGAACTTTCGCCATATAAACACCTCCTGACTTCTGTAGGTATCTAATTCCGGCCCATCCTTTCCCTGACCATTCCTCCCTAGTTTCGTACTACCACTGAGGGCTGACAAAGTAGAATGCGCAGATCCGGTACTCCTCCTATGTTCGTGGTCACTAAGGTATGTCCTATTACCGTTGTCTATCGAGACGTTGCTGCTATGAGCACTAATGTTTTTGACTGTTGCCGGGTTGATGGTGGTAAGATCCATCATTAGTTCGCGTTCCTGTGTTTCTTGCTGAGTCCTCAAGGCATTCACCAAGTCCTCCATCACCTCCCCTACAGCGCGTTCACACTGCACCCACTCTTCCGCAATACTTGGGACCTTCAGGAGCTGAATTGTCTGAGCTAATGGCTGCATCACACGCGACAGCTCAGCTCTCGTCTCCACGATGTTCAAGAACCACCGTTCCAGCATCGAGAGACTGGCTTCGAGTAAGGACGCGATTTCCTGCTCAACCTGAGCGCGCACAAAGCGTTCTCGACACGAATCGGTCGTCAGGGTTTCGATATCGACTGCTTGAGCACTAATAATCGTGATAAGGGACTGGATCAAGGATTCGCGAGATTCCAGAAGGTTTCGGTGCTCTTGAACTGTGCCACGCAAAAACTCGATCTCAAATTGGGAAACTGCAAGCGCGTTAGATTGCTTCTTTTGGATGCTTTCGAATAGAGACATGTAGCCCATGCTCTGCAGGACGGTTAGAAGTAACAGAAAGAAAGTGTTAAATACATGGAAATAGATGGCAACAATAAAATTCGTAGTTTCTTTCGTGACACATACAGAATCCTTCTCGGAGCGAAGGTGGTGCCTAAGATCCTGCAGTTCTATATTCATGGCCATATTTTCGTCCTGCAGCTTTTCATATAATATCTTCTGCATATCAGGTATTTCCCATGTCCTTGGCGGCAGCGGCTGTTGGGTCGTGTTCTGGCCTCCTTTTCCCCCTTGATCTTGGTTCTTATCCGTCTCCTGAAAAACCTTGATTTTGGCCCCGTTGTTGTCCTTAACTCCCTGACTAGATGGCCACTCATGAACGCTCAGAATATCGTCTGCGATGGATATAGGGATGGAGACATTTCTCCTCAAGGGGGATGTACCTTCTCACTTCTTCGTATTGATGCCAATACTACTCCTGTTCTTGCGATGTCCTACCCTCCAAAGCGACGTGAATGAAGATCGTACAGAGGCGGGTAAAGCAGGTGGCTGTGCAGGTGTGTTTGTCGACTCTGATACCGTCCCTGTGTGTGCTGATGCCGCTCCATAGGCGGTTGCGACAGCATAAATCGATTTGTACTGCAGTAGCTCCTTTTGCAATGCGCCATGCTCCTACTCCAACGCTTTCCTCGACCCATTTTCCAGATTAAGTTTTGACTGGAGCCCTGCCACCTGCTGAACCAATGCCTCTCGTTCTGGGTGATGGTCAACGTGTTTTTTTCTAAAGAGTAAGAGGAACAAGATGTGTTAAAAAACACAGTTGGTCTGTGCGAACAACCACAACACACATTGTTCTCTTAATCATGATCCTTACATTAATATGTCCATACGAGTCCTCAGTTTATTAGCGGCAGTCTCCTGCGTCAGTTTAAGCTTAGTCTGGAGAGCCGAATAGTCTGATCGGAGTGCCTGTAATTCGCGATAGTGTGGATCTGTGATAGGTCTAGAGAGTACTGAGAGTGTAGCACAGGTGGATGTGGAGCCAACGCTGGATCTTCGTTCCTGCGTGGAAGCCGATGTGTTGTCGAGCGTGGGGTCCATGTTAGTAGCACAGGGAAGATGCATGATGTTCATGAGGAGTTAAAAGGAGCGTGCTGTGAATTGTCAAGTCAAGAAAACTAAATAGAAACTAGCGGTATATGGTGACGAAGGTGTTGAAACGAAGCGTGAGGGAAGGACGAATGGAGAGAAGGGTTGAAGAAGAGAGGAACAGCAAAACGAACTGGTTAAGAACTCAAGGAAGATAAAATGGCACGGCAATATTCACTCAACTTAAGAAATCATAAAGGGGCGGAAGGGGGAGAGGACAAGGATCAGAGAAATACGATGGTGTGCACTGCCCGATAGGAGACATAACATGCACATGGTATATAGTATCCTAGCAAAAGGAATAAAATGTGTGGAAAACATAGTGTAGCCACCATGGGACGGAGCCGTGGGACAATGGGACACATAAGGGTAGGTGACAATAGTCAGTCGAACCATCATCGGTTATCATTAAGTGCCGGCGGTGCAGGAGATGCACCTTGGAGGTTTAGATGCTTCGGATTACACTAGGACAATGGAGACCGCGCGAGACGTTATAGTATTGCATTTTTTCTGGCCGATACCTTTGAAAATAGGTCCTGTTTTATCCGCAGTGCCAAATACTAACATGAAGGAGAACCACCGCAAGTTACGCGCCTGGATCGTCATCTCTGAAGCACTGTGCCTTTGAGAGGCCGTCTTTAGAATGGCTAAAGGAAGAACGGATCAGCCCTTACATAATCTCCCTGTCCCTTTTGAGCATCGGTGGTGACCTTGGCATGTATAACCGCAGCGCATAAAAAAATGATATGGCTTATGATATTAGGGACTGGAAAGCAACATGCGACGTACAAAAAAGTAGCAAGGAGACAGACTCATTGACCGAAGGACATAGGAACGTAGGGCATTAAGTACATAGGAGCGCAGTAGAGGTACTATAAATGGCTTCCTTGTCTCCAATGTCCACGGAAAGCACTAAGGCAGGACAAAGGACAAACGTTTACCAAGATTGTCTACAATGTCGTCGTCTGACAGCATGTACTACCAACGACACTTACACAAAACCATTAATGGTTACAAACGTATCCTCTCCTCCACATGTTCGTGCGAGTGGGCACCAGGGCTGCAGCTTGAGAGCATTTTCAATCTGCAGCCCATCGTCCATCCCGCAGCAGCAATTAATGTCTAGAAAATCCACCAAGCAGGGCAGTTCATCTCTAGTAACAAATACTTTAGTCCTCAGGAAGCACACATGGTCCAGCACTTGGATGTACGATAGCCAGGCACCCACAACAAGCCCGCGGGATTAAAAAAAGGGAGCATGTCCGTTTCGGCAAAAGGGTTGACCTAAAATGTTACTTTTAGAGCAAGCGGTTGAAGAGCAGCTGTGTCCAAATACGCCAGAACGCCCGGAAACGGACTACACTTGTCATTAAAACAGGTTGTTGGACTTTTAACGCAGACAATTTAGAGCCAAAAAAAAAAAAAAAAAAAAAAAAAAGCGCTGATACTTGATCAATCGTAGCTCGCCTATGCCGATGGTCTAGTGTAAGCATGGCACATACAAACTACATGTGCAATTAAAAAATGAAAGCACGCCACCATTAGGGCCTAGCCGGTTCAACGACTGGGCCATCCTGCTGAACCCCCGGTAACTTGATATTGATTCTTTTTTAAGATCGGAGCTAGAGAGCATTTAAGAGAGCACAAATCGCAAGGCACTGGCAAAGGCTGTTTATGGGTGTTTATGGGAGGCAAGAGTAACGAGGAAGACGAATCAGGAGCTGGCCAAACCCGGCTCCCAGCATTCCTGCACCATTTTTACAATCCTTTATCGCATAAGATAGGGGATTTGGATAGTGTATGCTATAGGCAGACAACCTGGAGTACAGCTACCTGCCTTGCCTGATGATGAGTAAGCTGATCCCCGTCCTTTAAATACCGGCCCTCGCCCACACCCCGTTTTTCTCTTTGTCCCTCTTTGTACCTCACTCCACGCGCACCGACTTTGGCTGCAGTACCTTAAATCCCTCCCCTCCCCTCCCCTCGACCCGTCTTCACCACCAGGCACGCTCTTCTACAAGCCCTTCTCCATCTTCTACCTCGATACTTTTATCACAACAAAAATGCGTGCTACCACTCTCGTCCTGGCTTCGGCCGCTATCCTCGCCATGGGCGCACAGGCACAGATCACCGGCCAGATTGCCTCCGTTGACTCTGCCGACAACTACTGCTTCTTCTTGCCACCCATGGTTGGAGGTGATATTGCCGCCAACGAGGACAAGGCCATTGCCTTCTGCAACAAACCCAACACCCGCGCCCCTGGTGCCAAGATCTTCCCTCCTGGCTTCGTTCTTTCTACCCACTGGGCTCAGGGTCCTGACTGGGTCCAGATCTCTGTAAGTACAATATAAAAAAAAATACGAAAGCGCGTTCATGCACTCCAGTCATTGCGGCATTCGTTCATAACATCTTTTAATTTGTTCTCGATCGACAGGGTCAAATCGATCCCGCTCAGTACTCCCTCAACCCTTGCGATACCGGTGGACAGTATGACATCAAGGCCCCTGTCGGCGCCACCTGCGCCGGCTTTGCCCATTTTGTCAATGTTATCGAGCCTGAGATCGGTGTCTATGGTATGAAGTGTTGCCAGCAGAAGGCCGACTGCGATGTCTCTCACTCTACTTACGGTATCAAGCGCATCTACGGCGACAAGACAGACATCACGGGCCCTCGCGCTGACGGTCCCTTGCCCCTGTCTCTCAAGTGCGTCAACGGCGCCCTCCCTGCCGGCGTCTCCACCTCTGCTCCCTCGAGTGGAAATGCTACCCCCACAACAGCCTCTGGATCTGCCAGCACCGTCCCCACTACCAGCAGCGCCTCGACCGCCTCTCAGAAGACCACCGAACCTGAGGGCAAAGTTGAGTCTGACAGCAAGGCCGCCCCCAATGCTGCTTCGGGCAACAATATCATGATGGCTGCTACCGCCGTCATGGCTGCTGCTGCCGGATTGTTCATGGCTTAAGGGATCCGCTACCGCATACAAGGGACAATAAAAAAATGAAGCGAATAAACTGCGATTGCACCAGTGCAGCAAAACAATGGATTGTATTAAATACTATAGACGAGCGGTATATGCGAGAACCAATACAAACATGATCAACATCCCCAGGAACATGCCGACAGTAAACGTCCATGGACCCGCCTGTACGAACGGATACCTCGTCGATATCCTTCTTATGTTTCTATTATGGAGCGCAAACACGGGCAAAGTCGTCAGTGATATAAATGACCCTCAATTTCATAACCCTCTTTTCTTTTTCTTTTTCTTTTTTTCATCCTTACCTCAGATACTTGAGCAAGCTGTAAATAGTTGCAAGACAGGCCGAGATGAAGCAAACATACCCGATGACATAAGATAGCCTATCCTTGTGCTGCCCCTTGCGCCCTTCCTGAGTATTCTCAGCCAGGGTCTCCAGTGTCAATGAACGCGTAATAAATGTAAAAGAGACCAGGCACAGCGCATTGCATGCACTCAGCCAGGCAAGGTATGTGCGTTCATTGGCTATTAATCCATCCAACAAAAAAAAAAAAGAAGGGGAGTCAATAGCCATTCTCTGGCGCAAAACCATCATCCGCTTGCTTCCTCAAGTTGGTCCCCCTTTACCGAGTCCATCCCGAGTCATGGTGTTGCTACATATCACACTTGTCAGAAAAAACCGCGACTGAGGGATACATAGGCCCGATAGACAGTTGTCATTTTCGTCCTCGATCTCGATCTCCTCTTCCTCTTGGTCAAAGGCGGCCCCCAGATCCTGAGAAACATTTGATCCACTCCCGATACGAGCAGCTCCATGGATAGACACAGCCCGGGCTGCAGCCAGCCTTGCGCCGTACTCCAGTGCAATCTCTTCCTCGTCGATAGCGCGTGGCCCATAATCAAAGGTATCAATATGATCTGTGATCTCCTCTTCTGGTTGGACAGCAAGGCAACTCCTGGCCCTCACCCGGAGTGGCCGAGGAGTGAGCGATTGTGAAAGGGCCGGCGAAGAAACAGATCGCACTCGGCAAGATATTGGCGGAGACATGCATCGAGACATGTTAAGGTCGAGACAGCGGTCGGCGTCCGCTTGCTGTTGTTGGTGGTTGAAGATGTCCTGGTGGTATTGGAGATAGTGTTTATGGCGTGCGATGGCATCATCGTCATTCGAAATTCTAGTATCCGTCTGAGAGCTGAGCGTAGAGTTGGCATCCATTGAGGGCTCCAGCCAGTTATTCGGTGCTTCCATGGCGAGATGGGTGGTCGGGGGATTTGTTAGCTGTGAACTCGATATCTCTGTCGTTCGTTGCTGTTGTGCTGGTGGTGATAGGGATGGGTTATTGACGGCCATGATGTAGTAGATCTCTGATTGCTTTAATCCTTTCTCGCCTTTGTTGTATCTTGACCAAGGTTGAACAGCTGTTAATGTCCACTCTGCTGATCCAGACGGGGAGCTAAAAGATTGATTGTTCTTTGTCGACGAGGACTCTTCGCGGTGGACAGGAGGATAGGGGTCTGCCTTCAAGGGCTCTTTGAGGAGTGTTCACAATTTTTCCAAAATGACGGCAGTCAACAGCAGAAGAGTTTAGCTGGACGTTTATAATAATCGAATGAGATGGAATGAATGTCTAAGAAAGAAGATGAATGAAGCTCGCCTGATGGTGATGAGGGAGCTGAGAAGCGATGTTGATGCACTACCAGGGCGTCGATACATATGATTTGAGTCCGATCCAGGAGATCCTTTATTCCTCTCCACAGACAGTAAGGTTTTGTCCCGGCGCCAATACAGAAAAAAAAAAAAAAAGAAAGAAAAGGATGTTGTGGTCTAGGACTCAATGTTATTCCTTGCAGAGTCACTTCATCTTACTGCAATCATCGCTGTTGGGTCGAATACTGCGGTTGATGGGTGCCGCCGAGTTCAAGTGAACGAGTGTGATAGGTAGCTCGGTCATGTAGTTGCACCGAGACCTTGAATAGGCAATCGTTCTGGGTATTTTTACCAGCATCAGGCCGTTCAAATGTAAAGAAGATATCTTGTTGCAGCAGTGGAATGGAGTACTTCTCTCGCCATAGTCCTCCGCGTTTCAACAGCCATGACCTATTCTGATGGTACCCGTTGGGTCGTCATTGACCTTTACTGAATCATGTACAGGGACAAAAGGGACATAATTGCTACTCTGGGCATCTCAGCGATAGCCACAAGAAATGGGCACACATTTTATGCTCACGATTCTCTGTCCTTCTCAGTCTTGACATATTTCTAACATTAACACTATTTGTTATAATTTTGTTTAGCAAGCAAGGGCACGTATCCAAAAATGTCGCTCGCAACCTTCGCGACGTCGATCTTGAATAGGGTCAAGAGGTATACGATCTTGTGCGCAAGTACATCGTAGAGCGTTTTAATTTATTGCTTGAGAATCTACAAGCGGTTATTCGGACAAGTTTCTTAATATAATGAACATAACCGGGTCCATCCTTTATGGAGCCGTCCATGAACGACCAGGCCAAAGTTGCGGAGAAAATCTAGACAGTCGCCTTGTCTTAGCTCTACAATAAGACGGCTATTAGTACTCCAGCCGAAACTATGTAAGGAGATCCTGTTTGCAGATTAGTCTCCGACCCCCGCATCGTGGCATCTCGTTTTATGAAGTGCGTTGCATAGACCACTTTGTGGAGAAAGTCCGTAGGATCGTGCGACCCGCCTTCCTCGCAGCCATTTAAAAAAAAAACTCCGATCAGAGCAGAAACTTTGGCGCCAGACTAGGTGTCTGTGGTGATTGAGAATTCGTGGTGTGAACTGGCGGATACAAGCGCATGCTGTCATATAGAAGGAGCCTAAAATGAGGGCTCTTCACCAGAGAACTTAGAACTTCATATTAAACGGAACGATGTATCCATTCTGCTCTCTGCGATCAAGTCCACCTTTCCTCTCCTTTCCTTCAGCACCGTGTGTTTTGACACGGCATTCAAATGACCTACCTACGCTTCCCCCTGTTACTCCCCACGCATTAATATCACCTCAAAGGTCAAATTCATGCGCGACACTCCACAATTTATATAGCCATTGACCATTATACACGGTTGGAATGAGCACATCATCGCCTTGATGGTCTGTCAACACCTATAAAGAGCCTGTGAATGCTCATGGATAAGGAAGTACCAGCGCGATCCCATCGGTAACACAGAAAATCAGAGTAGAGTAGTCCCAATCGTCTATGAAGGTGAACATGAATAAGGCAAGTTATTTCTATCTGTGCAAGTTGAGGATGGGTTTGCTCCGCTTATGATATGTACATCCATGTTCTCTGTCGGCTCACCTGGTGAAAAACTGAACAGTCAAGATTATGGTATGTGCTTGGTCAATGAGGCTGCAATTTGCGTGCCGCTTTTTATTTGGCTGTAAAGGCTGCCATTGATCATCGATAGGAACAGTCCGCGATGGTTAGGATTAAGTTGTAAATATGCATTTGAATGTAACATTTCCATAAAATATTCGCAAGGCGCGCTCCGGCTGAGAAGGCGAACCATGATATAGAGGAAAAGGTTAATCTGACGGATACCAAGCATGAATACCATATTGGGGAAACGATGGTTCCAATTCAAGTTGTGGGTCTCTTTCAGTTGCCTTTTTATGACTCATTGTAATGCACATATGTCGATACATATTCTTGCCTCTATCTGTCTTAGTTACACTACCTTGGATAAAGGTTAGCCCAGTTCACCTCGAGTAAGGAGAGTGCGATCGTACTCCAAGCGATTATCAATCACTACCTAGTTAAACAAGGATAGAGATGAACACGACGCGCAACAAAATTTTATCCGCGTGGAGTAGGACTCTGCCAAGGCTATGGAATATTATCTCAGGACAAGCAAAGGCCAGCAAGACTCTGGTAATATTGCGGAGAAGCAGAAGTGGAGCGTCAGTAATAGTGAAAGGTATAAGGTGGATCACAGCTGCTGCTTATTACTGTGGTTGTGTACTGCGCTTAACACTATAGACAACATAGATCTTCTTCTCACTACCTTGTCTTCTTTTATCAGCGAGGTAGAAATGTAAAGAAGACTAGAAAACTTGAAGAGGGCCTCCAATTATTACCCTACATATAGTTAATTCAAATGAACCGTTAGGATCTGTCTCATCGACATATTCCTAAAGAGCTGTACATACTTTTCAAGTCCACTAAACCGGCTGAATTCAAGCGACCATCAAAGACAGGGCGGCAGGTAATGGTCACAAGTCTGGTATACATACTGAGTCCGCGGCACCTAGCCTTGACAACCGATTTGCGACCTGTATATTGAGGTTAAGTCCTAAAACGCCATGTATCGGAAGAGGCTCTTTCTTCATGGCCGCTGAAAACAGCTTACTTGCATGAAGCATGGGATCGGATGAATGGCCACATGCGGTGCACCTGTGCCATTCTTAGTGGTGATGCAGTTCGAAGAGGCTACACAGCTATTCCAGATCGATTTAAGGCACAGGGATTTATCTCTGTTGATATGTGATGTCCTATTACTACAAATGCAAGTGCCAACAGCATTAAAAAAATAAAAAAGCGTTCTAGTCTTCTTTCTCCAGCTTTCCTAGGTTTAACTTGGATGAGCCCATTAGTGGCCAAGGTAGGCGGTGTAAGCAAAGGTGCAATAAAACCACAAGCAGCTATCCAATCGAATGCCAAGAAATGACACAGTGCTGTGTTGCTTATTATGTGCCAGATTGGAGCCCTTATAAGGCACACTTTCGTTGATACCATCAAGGAATGAACGTTTCGATGTAATCCATTCGAATAAAAACTGAAAACACCATCAATTACGGCCATTTGTTGAGGAGTGAATCCCAATGCCGCCATGGTTGGGTGAAGATATTTGCTTGAAACATCTTTTCGCGCCACCAATTTTGTTTTGTTTTGTGGTACATTGTATGGATCCCCGGTTATGCAGCATTGTTCTTTGGCAAAGGAGGACCGCAGACACACAAGTTTCGCAATGCTCCTTACCTCATACCCTTTTTTCTTTCTTCATTTTAGACGAAGCACATTCCACAGCGCCTTTTGTTCGCCAACATCGTCAACTTGTATCAATTAGTCACTCTATCAAACTACACCAAAAATCCGTATCCTTAATCTAATCAACCGCCATGAAGACATTCTTCATGTTCACAGCCATTGCTGTAGCTGCATCGACAGCATCGGCTTATATCTGCCCATCCTCGCAGGATGCCGCCTTCTCTTGCAGCCAGCTCAATGTGTTTCCCTGTAAGATTTCGTGCATTTCCTGAAGCAAGCTAGATTGCGAGCAAATCGAACTTTACGCCTCCGCTACTGCCATCCATATTTCTGTAATAAGTGGTTTGCCACAACCCTGAGCTGAACAAAGAGGCATGCAACGAAAAGCAGTGTAATCGGCCTTACATTGACAACTATGCCGCATGCCGGTGCCACCGTAACTACTCCCAGTTCTATAGGGTACGGTGCGAGATCAGTTTGATATAAGTCGTATTGGAATTCTATTGCACCCTCTGACAGGAACTCGATTCGCCCAATATTAGAGCTCCAAAAATGTGGAAGGTCTAATCAACCGTTGCAATGGAGGGTTTGTCAATCCCTATGGTGACCCTTCCTAATATAGACCCAGTCATGGAGCTGCAGTGTTCACCGCTACTGTTACTAGTGCTTCTGCCATACGCGTCTACGACGGCGCGCCTTATTTTGACAGCCAGGCTGGTGTTGTTCTCGGCACTACTAGGGTTGCAGGTGCTCCTAATACCATAAGCGGTGTCTCAACGTCCGCTGGTCCCGGTGTCACGAATGCACCTGGCTCATCCTCAAACGCCCCCACAAGCGCGACAGCCGAGCCCCTTCCTATTACAACGCAAAGTCACCACATCTTGAGAGGTGCTATCGCCGGTATTGTTTTCGGAATATTGGCTACAGCCTTCTTGGGGCACTGCTGGGATTCTGCTGGGGTTCTGCTGGCGTGACAAACATGCGGATCATGTCCCACCCTCGACGACGATCCATATTCCACATGGCCCGACCCGTACGACAGTGAGCGAGAAGATAGAGCCGGTGGTCACCAGAGGCGGTTCTGGTGGCCAGCGCTATTATGTGGGTGGGTTATGTGAGCGACAACCATGGTTTCAACACTCAGCCCCGTCATTAAAGAAACAAGCATTGGAACAAAAAAAAAAAAAAAAGACATCTATTTTATTCTTCGCTGGCTACAACGGCTATTTTGTAGATGTGAGCGACTGAGCACAAATAAATATCGACACGACTTTGGCGCGTTCGCTTTCCGATCATTATCATCACCTGATACAGGGACAAAAAGAGTTCATCCCTCCACTACACCATCACCAACAGTTCACCATTCACCTTTGAAGCCGCAGCAGAATCGAATATGGCCAAGCAGTACAAGACCATCGGAGATGAAATCTGGAAGAACAAAGTCGAGAAGATTGTAAGTGCAAGTCTTCCATCACTTACTCCTCTTCTCAGCACGAGATGATGCCAAAAGCACGTTAATTGGATAGAACAAGGGAAATATAGACGCTGGTAGCTACAACTATTCTCACTGGACTCAGGACAGCAGCAATCAATCGCTTGGAGGAACTTCAGGATATTCTTTACCAACACCAGTGACTAACAGTATCATTCTCCCCCTTCTGTCCGTTGTTGACCACGGCTAGAATGCTGAGCTCTTCACGTTAACATATGGCTCCATTGTAGCCCAACTGGTCAAGGACTACGAGGATTTCACAGAGGTTAACAAGCAGCTGGAGAAGATGTAAGACACCGCCATGAGAGTTTTTCATCGTCGTATATGTGCACCAGCTTGAGGACTAGTCTTTTCTCATATTCATTCCCTCGGGATTGTCCGATACTAATTCTCTTTACGATACCAAGGACTCACCCTTTATTTATTTATCATTTGAATATAGGGGATACAATATCGGAACACGTTTGATTGAAGACTTTCTTGCGCGGTCTGGTGTGGGCAGATGTCAGGACTTTCGAGAGACTGCTGAGATGATCTCCAAGGTTGGATTCAAGATGTTCTTGAACATCACACCACAAGTGACCAATATCTCTGCGGATGGAAAGGAGTTTTCGTTGGTGCTGGATGAGAACCCCTTGGCAGAATGCGTTGAACTTCCAGATCAGGCCATCGTGGACGAGCTTTGGTACTCAAACATTCTTTGTGGCGTCCTTCGAGGCTCCTTGGAAATGGTAAGCTGACTTTGAGCTGTACATGAAAACACTGAGAGGCCGATTTTCACTTCAAAGGCGATATCTTCAACCCATTCGTAATGATGAGCAAGGATAGGGATAAGGACAAGGAGAAGGAATTATTACAGATAGCTGGGTAACTGACCATGGCTCTTCCTTCGATATATGAAAATAGGTTCAAATGCAGGTGGATGCCTTCTTCGTGACGGACACGCTTCGGGGAGACGATATGACTGAGATTCGCGTAAAACTGATCCGCTATTTGGAAGAGGAAGTCCCTGCTGGAGAGGATTAGCATAGAGGAAGTTCAATAAAGCCGGTGCGCAAACATTCTGAATCTATCGACACATGTGATGAAAACAAAAAAGCCACTTCAGCTTCAAAGAAAAAAAAAAAAAGAAAAAGGCTACAGCAGCACCTCATTCCTCACCGCCCTATTCCCCACTCTCCTCACATCTTCCCGCCCATAATGTCAGACGCCGATACAACCGAGTTCAGCGCCGAGAGTGCGGATGCTAATGTCACATTCGCAGACCTGGGTCTCGACGACAGGCTGTTACGTGGTCTCGCAAAACTAAACTTTACGAAGCCTACACCTGTTCAAGCAAAATCGATCCCCTTAGCTTTGGCAGGCAAGGATATCCTCGCCAAGGCCAGGACTGGAAGCGGAAAGACCGCCGCCTTCATGCTGCCTCTCATCCACAAGATCCTCGCCGTCAAGGATGTACGTCTATGTCTATTTCTTTTTACTATTGCACTATGCGACCTGAAATATCAGTTGATTTGATGCCTTGTTTTTTCTCTGCCCTATTTAATAGGCACTCCCCGCCAATTCACCTGAAGCAACTGCAACCCGAGGATTAGTTCTTGTGCCAACAGTCGAATTGGCCGGACAGGTCACCACCTTCACCAACAACATTCTCCTTTTCTGTGGCAGGGCTGTCAATGTCCTGAACATTGCCGGAAAACAGAACGATAAAGTCCAGCAGTAAGTTCCAAATCAAGACCGTGCTTCCTGACTTTCATTCCGCGGACATTATACTGAAGCATGCTTACTTTTATTTATTACTGCATAGACCTCTCTTGGCAACACTACCCGACATCATTGTTTCGACACCCTCCAGGATTCTCGCGCAATTGAAGATGAACGCTGTCGATTTGAAAACTCACTTCCAGACACTCGTCATTGACGAAGCCGACCTGGTCTGCAACTACGACTACGAGGAGGATGTCAAAGAACTGCTGACGTTCCTGCCAAAGATCTACCAAAGTTTCCTCATGTCCGCGACGCTGGGCGACGATGTGGATTCACTTAAACAACTCGTTCTCCGTTCGCCGGCGATTCTGAAGATGGAGGACAAGACCATGGACTCGACTTGGGACAACCTGAAGCAACTTTACACCATTTGCACGGATACCGACAAATACCTCATCCTCTACGTATTGCTCAAACTCAAGTTGCTTAAGGGAAAGTGCATCATCTTTGTGAACGACATTGAGCGCTGCTATAGGTTGAAGCTGTTTCTGGAACAGTTCTCGATCCCAAGCGTGGTTTTGAACTCAGAACTGCCGTTGAATTCCCGTGTGCATATCGTGGAGGAGTTCAACAAGGGAAAATATGACTACATGATTGCCACGGATGAGGGCGGACTCAAGGGCGAGAAGGAGGAGGAAGCGACAATCAAAGAGATCGAGGATGGTAAACAGGAGGAGCGGGAGAGCGACGCCGCAGACGAGGAAGAACACGAAAATGAGAGTGAGGACGACGAACAGGATGATGAGGCTGATGATATTCCCGAAGGCGATATTGAGATGGAGTTCGAGGGCTCTGAGGGTGAAGACATCAGCGAGGGTGAGGATGAGTTGGAGGCCATGATGAAGGCTAGCGACAACGAGGACGAGGACGACGAGGCGAGCGCCATGGCTGAGATGAAGTCAGAAGTACCGGCCAGCGAGTCTAAGAAGAGGAAGCAACCTGAGGACGATTCCAGATCAGAGACGACAGCAGAAACCTCAGCAAAATCAAAGAAGAAGACAGGACCTAAGAAAGATCAGGAGTACGGTGTCTCTCGTGGTATTGACTTTGTCAACGTCGCCGCTGTCGTCAATTTTGATTTCCCGCCTACAGCAAAATCATACACCCATCGTGTAGGCCGTACCGCTCGCGGTGGACAGATGGGAACCAGCTTGAGTTTTGTGGTCACGGCAGCAGAAAAGGAAAGGTCGATCAAGACCAGCCAGATCCTCGGAGGTGGTGGTTGGACGGTGCAGGGCGATGATGAGGCGGTCTTCAACCGCGTTGTCAAGCAGCAAGTTGGTAAGTCCTCCATCTGTCGTACTCGTTACTCGACACCTTCTGCATGACTCTGTGCGCCGTATGCTAATGTTGGTCAATACTCTATCCCCCTCTTTTTAAAAAAAATCTCCTATAGCTGCTGGATGCACGATTAATCCCTATACCATTCCAATGCAACAGTTGGCAGGATTCAGATATCGTATGGACGATGCCATGCGTGCTGTCACAAAGAGTGCTATCCGTGAGGCCCGTCTCAAGGAACTGAAGGCCGAGATGTTGAACTCTGAGAAGCTGCGTGCCCATTTCGAAGATAAGCCCAAGGATCTAGAGTTCTTGCGCCATGACAAGACGTTGCATCCCACTAAAGTTCAGCCGCACATGAAACATGTCCCCGACTACATGATGCCCAAAGTGCAGGCTGTTTCGTCGCAAAAAGTTGGAGAGGCGGCTGAGGGACTGGGATATGTAACGTACAAGAAGAAGACACAGAACACCGTCAGAAAGGCACGTCAGGGCAAGGGAGGGAACAAGAGCAGCGGAGGAAAGAAGAATGATCCGCTTAAAAAGTTCAGCTTTGGAGGCGGTGGAAACAAGGGCAAAGGAGGAAAGAGACAAAAGACTGCATAGAAACATCATCCGCATTTTATCACACCAGCATCTCATAATTAAAACAAAACATGCCATGCGCACAAAAATACTCTACTGTTTATTGTCGAAGATTTAGTCCCGCCGTTGGATCACCCGATCTGCATACTCTCTGAACAACAGCTCCCGCTCTGTCGAGGACCCCACAGCATCATACCGCCGATCGCGGTCAATCAGCTTCTTGATCTTGCGCCATTCTACCGAAGAAGAATGCTTGTGCTCGTGCAGAATATCCTTCTTCGTCTCTTTCAGCAGGCTCATAAATTCACCAATTTCGTCCTCGGTTGCCTTGTATTTCTTAGATGAAGACCGCGAAGATGAGGACGAGCGCTTGTTCCTGTCCGAGGAATGCGACTTGCTCTTCGGCTGAATAATACCCTTCTTTAAATCCGAGAGGTATTGCCGGAAGATCGACTCTCGCAGCGAACCAGGCTTGAGTCCCAGGAAGCGCGGGTCGACCCTGTATTTCGTCATGAAATCCAGCCAGGTCGATGTCTTTGTGGTATAATCCTCAACCAGTTTCCTGTACACATCCTCGGGTTTGGATGAAGTCGAGGAGGAAGAGGGGGTCGAGTAAGATTTGGACTCCCGAGGCCGCCTATCCTTATCCCTCCGATCCCCATCGTCCCTGTTCTCCTTCTCGTTGTCTTCCTTTTCCTTGTTCTCCTTTTCCTTCGCTTCCTTGATTTCTCGTGCTCGAATCACACAAAAGCTTTCGAACAACTCTTGCCGCTGCTTCTTGTCCGGGATCAGGTATATACGAGGGTCGAGCTCGATCTTGGCCATCGCCTTTTCCCAGATATCGAACTGTGTAACTCCACGGTCGCGCATCATATCGATGAAAGCCATCTCCCGCTCCTGGACGTTGTCTGGAGAGATATCAAGCGTTGGTACTGGCGCGGTTTTGCCAGGTTGCGAGCCAGATGACGATGATCCCTGAAGCATGCGCAATCGTGCCCGCACGGCCTCATTGTCATCTTCGTCATCATCTTCGTCATCATCTTGGCTCTGCATATCCTGATCTTGGTCTTGGTCCTGATCATCCATCATACCTTCCATAGCGGCCAATTGCCAGGCCACATCGTCCTCCGTCATTCTATCACACAATAAAATAAGAGTATGATCAGCACACAATGTAGAATTAAAGTTGCCTTGTGTCCATTCGCGAAAGGGTTTCTTCTGTAAACATACTCTGTTCCCTGGTTGGTATTGGCTTCGCTCTTTGATCGCTTATCAGAGTCCTGACCGCTGTCGCCCTCGTGGGTGCGTTTGAGTGCCTGCAGACGTGCCTGTTCCTCTTCCTCTTTGGCCTTTCTTTCCGCCTCCAATTTTTCCGTCTCAACCTGACCCATCTTTGCTAGTATGATCTCCAATTCTGGCGTGGGTACCCAAATCGAAACCTTGGTCTCCTTGTTGAAGAAAAATGTGTTTTCCAGATTTGTCACGACGATGAACCAAGGCGATTCCAACACTTGTGTTCTGTTGTGGATGAAGTCAAGAAGACGTGTGTTAATTCAGCTGAAGCAATAACTTCCCGTTCATTGCTAATCTGACGCCTGACGCCTGACGCCCCGATCGACGCGACACTCACTTTTTTATCGCCTTCTCCTTCTTGACTTTCTTCGATTTCTTGCCCTTCCCTAGCTCTTCCTTCGTTACAGTAGCTGTGAAGGGTGGTGGAACTACTCCTGGGGGATGCAAAGGCTGTTGATTTACATATCCTGGCACACCGGGCGGTGGTTGTGATACTCCTGGGGGCGGCGGAGGTGGTGCGATCCCTGGGCCTCCTGGAGGAAGCATCGTAGGTCGAACCCATGAACTCGTTCCTGTGGTAGCATTGTAGAAATAGGACATGCCATCCGGTGCCTTGTGTTCAGTCCATCCTGAAGGTAGCCAGTTGGGGGGATGGAATGGTGGAACTGGTCCGAAAGCTACTCCGAGTGGTCCAGCCATTGGTCCTCCTGGCATCGGTCCCCCTGGCGGTCCGCCCGGATGTACGTTGAAAAATGGTGGTCCCGGTGGTCCTCCTGGATGCGGATTCATGATAGTATTGTGATAAGCAAGATGAAAGAGAGAAGCTGGTTCCAACCACAACGACCATAGCATGCCTCAAAGTTCCCACTGACTGCTTTTCACCAGTAAACAATATTTTGCCTCCATTTTTGAAGGCGCTTGACGCAGCAACTCTCTTTAGACACCCCTCATACGCACACACCATGGCCGATAGCCCAGACGCACCTTCGAGCGAACATGTCAAGCCTCGCGAAGTCCCATATTGCGGCTTCTGCTCGTTGCCGCCAGAGTACTGCGAATTCGGACCCACTCTCGAAAAGTAATGCATTATAAAGATCATCTACGCCCTCACGCTCTCTTTACCGCGAGTGTGCTCTATGAACCTATCTTTTTTAGCACTACTGTGCTGAGCCTCGCATGGATACTGCTGGCATTGGATATTGCTTTGGTTACTGATATCTTTATCTTTCCTTGAATGCATTCAATATCTAGATGCAAGGAATGGTTGAGCAAGAACGACAAAGTGTTATACGCCATTCTTTACAATACCCTGGATGATCAGCTCGCTGCCGTATCACTTGGAGAGGGCAAGCCAGAGGAGGACAAGAAGAAAGCAAAGGGTAACGGCATCATAGACAGCATTTCCACTCTCGCAGCTGCTTGTTGCACTGCTCAAAACTCACCACAGACCATCTCTGGGTTGTTTCAACAAGAATATCACACACATGGCTAATCCCTCTACTGCAATCTCCCTGAACCTCTGGATTTGTAGAGGCCGCCAAGATTGAGAAGCAGATGCAGAAGAAGATGGTATGGACGCACTCACTTTTTCAGGAACAACGCGTCATAATCTTTTGATCCAAGCAATTAACTCAGGATTCACTCCCAAATGAACACTCTTCTCCTCACAGCAATCCAAGGTCCTGATCAAGAGAATCGAACGCACCAAGAGAAAGTGTGTCACTAGCGTCTTTGGGCTGGAGAATTTTGGTATGTGGTCGATTACCAGAAAAATACTGCGGCGCAGAATATTGTTATGAACGAGAAGGACGCAAATGAAGTGTAGATCTTAATATTCTTTTTGTTATATCTTATTACAGATGTCGATCTCAAAAAGGCCGCAAAGTTGTTTGCCAACAAGTTCGCTTGCGGATCTTCAGTCACAAAGAACAACCAGGGCAACGACGAGATTGTCGTCCAAGGAGACGTCTCGGACGAAATCTTTGATCTCATTCTGGAGCATTGGCCCGTGGTATGTTGGCGTTGTTTTCGGAGCATATTCAATGCTATGCTACCAATATGGTTTGACTGTATTACTGATACATACTGATCTCTCTTTCACTTTCTTTCATGTACCGTGTACCGTGTATGCGCCAATATAGATTCCTGAGGACAACATTGATCTGATCGAAGACAAAAAGAAGGGCAAATAGTCGCGTTTAACCATTTTCTGTTTGCGATCTGCGATTTGCAATTTTGCAGCGTGGCAACAGTAGAGCAGAGCACACTAGGGCAGAGCAGGAGTCGTTCTTTTTTCATATTTATTGCGTTTTTATTCCGCATGTAAATAAATGAAGCCGAATCAGGAACACTATTTAACCATCTATTGGATCGTTTGGGCATCCGTGGCTAAGCTGTCTTTACTGCGGACAAAATTAAAAAGTGGACAATATGCGTGCTTTACAGGTGTTACTGTACCGATTGCATTCGAAGGGTGCTTTATTTCATGTCCATGAAGTGCAAGTAAGCATCGGAATGTACATTAGTCGTGTCAAGCAATCCATCGTCTCCTCGCATTTATTTTTCAAAGGTGCAGTTATTCCTACCCCTCGTTAAGCGGCCTACTTTTGGTGGTCAAAATTTTGTCCATGATCCGGTCTTCCATCTCCCTAAACCTCCGTTCTATCGTATCCATGATCCTCTCCTCCATCTGCGCTAATTCTGCCATGGTCACATACAAGGATTGCGACGTTTGCTTCTTCGGCTCTAGGCTCGATATTTTTTGTGAAGGCTCCGTTCCTGGCACTATTGATGATATTACCAGAGGTAGGGGTGCATTCTGTGGTGCCAAAAATCCTTGCTGTGTGCTGGTGATGTTGGTGGCCGTCTCGGTCTCTGTTGCAATTGATTCGGCTGCAGATCCTATCGTACTCGGGTTCCCTTGAGAGATCTCCTGGAACTCCATGGCTTTCATCAAATCCTTGGCGCCCTGTGGTAGATTAGCGAGTTGCATTTGACCCAACATCTCGCGGACCTTTCCTAAATCGACCGTGCCAGATCCGGAAGGTGCGTCGGACGGTAAGGTGGTAGCAGTAGAAAGGCCGAGCATAAGTGAAGAGAGCATGGCAGGTGAGAACCCGCTCATATTGGAAGAAAGAAAGGGCGTGGCGCCCAGTGGGCTGGATGCTGCTTCTCTTGGTTTGCTGGATGAATCCAATACTCCTGCAGACGATGGTGGTCTCAGTTGAACGATAAGCCAGTGTAGATTGAGGACGTTCGGCGACATTTGTGTCTGCTTATTCCGTGGACTTGGTTTTGGAATAAAAAACTACCAATAAACGACAAAAAAATCAATACTTATCCTCATATTGTAATCCACCACTTCCTACATAACGTATGAGTTCAAGATGAAAAGCATACCTTGATGAGCAGACTGCGACCTTTTGCAAGTAGGACTCCCCCGTCAATCTGGATCTTGAACAACGGAACATCTGGCAGGCTATCTGAGCCGTGACCAGATAGCAGTGGTTCTCCACGGAATGTGCTCATGTATACGCCATCCTGGTACAGCTCGATGGTCCGTGCAGATGATACGATCGTTAGATTAGAACAGGAAAACATCGAATTCGAGCTGGACCGACTCATGCCGCTGCCGGTAATGGTGTTCCTGGTACCAAGCGCATTTTCGGCTCCTTGGCCCGTGAACAGGATGGCGGGGTTGGTGGCCGACAGCTGTTCAATCTGTTTCTTGACGCCACCGCACTCTTCACACAGCTGTTGTGCATGTCCTGTGGGTCGGGTTGTAAATGATGGTAGAGACTGTGGCGACAATATGAGATCGGGATTGAGTCCTAGTCGTATAGCGTTTGGGTTCTCTGCATCCCAGTCCTGGCTGTGTGTGCTAGTCTATGGTCAATAATAACATCCCTGTGTGGTTAAAATGCGACCTTTACTCGAGGCGATAAGAATCAATGCAACAAAGCGGTATTAGTTACTTCTGTTAAGAGACACGCGTTTGCGAGCAGGGCATTGCCAGCAGCGGGAGTGTTTGAGTAGAAGTGGAATGACATGAGTGGAGATGATTCTTTTAGGCGTACAGCAACATGCGGAAAAGGATTGCGAAAGCTGCGTGTTTTTCATAAAAAATAAGGTTTTTAGAGACCAGATCAGGGATCTGTGCCCACCTTTTATTTCTCAGGAACCACCCTGCCATCAAAAACTCAGACTCAGACTCAGGCACAGACACAGGCACAGGCGCGAACTTATGAGATAGACGAATACTTTCATCGATGGCGCC
This sequence comes from Gamsiella multidivaricata, assembly GCF_025024155.1. Taxonomy (NCBI): domain Eukaryota; kingdom Fungi; phylum Mortierellomycota; class Mortierellomycetes; order Mortierellales; family Mortierellaceae; genus Gamsiella; species Gamsiella multidivaricata. The sequence continues at coordinate 125,795 of NW_026251796.1, forward strand.
GGTCGTGTCTAGATAGCTACCAAGGTGGTAGATTTGACGTATGCGAAACTATTGCGGGAGGACATATGGACAGGGAACTGAGACTTTTGTTACGGGGCAAAAGAGCATGGTCATCGACATAGTCTATGGGAGCCACTGCTTTTGCTCTTTTTTTTTTCAGAGCTGAGCTGAGAGCAGCCCTTCTTCCTCTACATGCCCCATCCTCGTCCATGCAACACGGCAATTGGATATACTCCATCAATTTAGCGAAATAAACGCCGGAAGATAACGAAACGAAGAAGCAATTGTCGCTTCGATTCTCGCACCCTCTTATTTTCTCTCTCCCCGGCGCCTTTCGATCTCCCACTATCTGCGACTTATTTTTAGATATAGGACCGATATTCATACACAAACCTGGTCAACCTTGTTTTTTATTTTGTCCTATCCCACCACATCTCATCTCTTTCTCGATTCACATCCTTCTCATCACATCTCGCTTCCTTCATTTTTGTCTCTCTATGGCCACTGCCGCAACCACCACCACCACAGTGCCGCCCCTGAGGCAGCCCCAGAACTACCATGGATCCAAGACGATGGCCCATCCCTCAGCATCGGTAGCAGCTCCTGTCCAGCAAAGGGCTCCTCAACCACAACAGGAACATATCCCAACTGCCGATGCTCTCTTCGATGATATCGCCCACCAGAACCATCCAGGAACCAGCAATACTAGCCATAACACCAATACCAGTCATCATGCCAACAACAGCTATAATAATGGCAGCAGTAACCCTTTCTTTGATCGGAGCAGTGACCACCACCACAACAACAACAGCAACCATCACACTGGGAGCAGTATAGAGAACCCTTTGATGGTTCATGTGCAACAGCTCCCCACTCCCAGAACCTCCTTCTCCTCCGGTGCGGCCTCACCGCCAGAGAACCTCTCACCTGGCTCCCATCCTGGCCCTGCGTCGTTCAACCCACATCAACAGCACTTCTCACACCTCATACCTCCTTCATTGGCTTCGTCCTCGACTTCCAGCCTCATCTCTGCCCCCACTTTACCAAGCACTGTTGCTTCTACCTCCAATTACACTTCCAGCAACCATGGCCATAACCATAACCACAACCACGGTCATGGTTCGGCTGCAAAGTCACCATTGTCAGTCAGTCACCTGTATCAGCCGCAAACCTACCCAGCTCTGCGCTCAACTTCGCCTGTCCCAAACTCAACGACAGCGGCCTCAGCGTTGCACGGCTCTTCAGTTCCTCCTTTGTCCTCCTCTTCATCGACCACCCACAACCCGACTGCCTTCAATGCGCCCTACAGCAGTGGATCTGGTACCTACAACATGGGTGGAGGTATCTCTAGCTCAATGAATGGGCGCTTGCCTACTCAGGCTCAGCAATACAACAATCAACATCAGCAATTGCAGGAGCAGCTGTACTACGATGATGAAAAGGAGCTACAGAAAAAGAATGCGCGATCTGCCCTCAATGGCGTTGCAGCGTTCTTGCCTCCAGCACTCAACCAAGGACTGAGCAAGGTGGTCCAATCTGCTCAGGCAGCTGTCTCTTCCAACACCAAAACATCCTTGCCCTCAAGTCGTCCCCTCATGGATGGATCCTTCCCATCCTCGGCTACTGGAGTGCATGTGGATGCGGGCTCGATGCGTGGAGTGGTGCTTAAGCTGTACAAGGCTTCCAAGCTACCATTGCTCTGTCTGCTTTGGTACCTGTCCTCGGCCGTGACCAATAACATTGGCAAGCAGATCATGAACCAGTTCCGATACCCCGTCACCTTGACGTTTGTCCAGTTCGTGTTCGTGTCGATCTTCTGCTTCGTGTCAGGGGCTGGATTCAGGATGACGACGATCCGAAGACCAACTGTAGGCATCGTGCAGATGACCGCACCGTTGGTCGGTTTCCAGGTTGTGGGACACGTCTTCTCGAGTGTCGCCATTAGTCATGTCCCTCTGAGCGTCGTACATACCATCAAGGTAAGCAGCGTTCCAAGTGCATTACATCGCCTTTATGGACAGTGAATATAGGACGACAGTGCCTGATGTCATGGGCACTGCAAAGAGTACAAAAAGGAATCGATTTTGGCAACAGGACCCAATTGAAGGAGACTGTTGGAAGTGGACACAAAGGAGCCCTTTTTGTAGATAAGGAGAGGAATACATTCTCAAATCATTGCTCGTACCTGTGTATAGCTGCATACACAGTTAGTTGCATTGGATCGTAGACATGGAGACGCATCGCCTCTTGATTTTCTGGAAAACACTGACGCGCTATCGAGATTTCATAGCAAGCCATTCAATGCCAGGCACTAATATATTGTGGATGAATGAAATAGGCACTTTCACCCCTGTTTACTGTCGTGTTTTACCGCATCATTCTTGGAACGACCTACAGCAGAGAGGTCTATATCTCACTGGTGCCTCTGACTGCAGGAGTGATGCTCGCCTGCCGACTCTCGCTCGAGTTCAACAACCTTGTCGGTCTGGTCTGTGCTCTTGCCTCGACCCTTGTCTTTGTGACCCAGAATGTGTTCACGAAGAAGATCCTGTTCAGCACCAAGGCCAAGCAGGACAAACTTGGGGGACTCGGAAACAAGGAGGCAACCAAGGAAGATCCTGTGGATGAGATTGGACCCAGTAACGCCCAAAAGCTGGATAAGCTCAACATTCTGTTCTACTCATCCACGATGGCCGCCATCTGCATGATCCCTATCTGGCTCTATGCTGAGGGCATGGGGCTCATGTTCCCAGACGAAGCCGGGGTCTACCATCATGCTAGTGGTCACACTTCAGGATTCTGGGGCGTCTCCTGGCTGCTGTTCCTGAACGGCGTCTCGCACTTTTTCCAGAACATCTTTGCGTTCTCAGTCCTGGCGCTCACTTCTCCTGTCACGTACTCGATTGCATCTTTGATCAAGCGTATTGTGGTCATTGTGGCGAGTATCGTCTACTTCCATCAGACGTTAGGCGCCACTCAATGGACTGGTGTCTGTTTGACCTTCTGGGGCTTGTGGTTGTACAACTCGGCCAAGAACGCAGCCAAGGTCGACCCTAAGGCCGGTATTCTTGCCGGCAGCAAAGTTAGCCGGCGTATCAGCCAGAACTTTGGAAGGGGACTCTTGGACTCTTCCAGCATCAACTTGGACCGGAAAGGAGGCTTCTTGGCTTAGAAAGTCTCGTTTTTGTGAGCTCCATTACACATACCATTTGGCATTTCATCCATCCTCCCTCAATTCATTATTCTGTATTATCCTTAGACAACTCTACAGCGCTGTTGACATTAGTACAAAAAAAAGCAACACCCCAGCTTAATATATCGATTAAAGGCACTCCCTACTTTCAGATCAGACATTGCATACTAGGGAATGCCAAGCATCTGCTGATTGGTGTAGCCGCCGGAATTGTGGCAGGTTTCAACCCAATAAGGGAACTCTTTCGGCTCTAGCGGAAATCGACATTCGAAGTGCTTCATCGATGGTTTCATCGATGGTTTCATCATTACCGCTGTGTGTGTGCAACTCAGGAACAGAAACTTTAAGGTTGTTGTCGAGGGTCTCTAACCTGCCCATTCCCCTGAAAGTGGAGGAGGAAAGGGCGCGGAACAGGATGCTACTTGTTGCCTGCTGCTTGTTGATTGTTGTTAAGATGGCCCTGATCTACTCGCATGTGCGCCCACACGGCCAAAGGGTTGTGTATAGGCGATGTTGTTGCATTTAGATCGAGGCACTAGCCGTAGGCACTTCAGCTAAGCCAGACCGTGGAATCTTAAGAAGAAGGGTGAAGCTAAATTGCATGCAGGCCAATCGCATGCGTCGAACTGGGCTGTCGCTTTTCTTTTTTCTTTTGCTGCCCTCGATATACCGATGCCCATCCCCCTTCCTCTTCTCCTAATTCCTTCCTCCTACGCCCATTCCCTCTTCCTTCTTACCCCTCCCCCGTTCCCTCGCTCCTCCTTCTCTTCCTTCCTTCGTCCTCTCATCCCCGGTATCTCCTACGTCCGCTTTCAGGTGCAATGGCCACTCTTCAAGCGCTAAAGCAGCGCCATCTCAGGACCCTATCGGACGACTTGGATCTATCAGAAACAGACTCCAATGCCTTGTTTCGTGACAGCAAACGTATCCATTCACCGACCAAGGTCCACTCGTCCTTCTCCCCCATCAAGACCGTCCTCCGTGCCTGGGGTCTCTTTGTCGGCTTCATGGCCCTCCTGGTCCTCATCACCTACCAGATTCATTACACACTCCCCACCCCCGTCCACGAGCCCTCGAACCCAGTCACCGGTCAGGTCCAGTTTTCAGAGGCCAATGTCCGCAAGGTTGTGAGACATCTCTCTGAGGATATCGGGTACCGTGTCGTCGGAACCGAGCAGGAGTTAGAGACCAAGAAGTATTTGATCAAAGAACTGATGCAGCTCAAGGATGATGCTCGCATCGCACGGTTGAGGAAGCAAGACGAGGCTGCAGTAGCAGCAGCAGCAGCAGGAACAGCAAAAGAGCGCCAAACGGACTTGGCATGGCCAAACTTTGACATGTGGGTCCAGGTTGGAGACGGATCTCATCGATTTGACTTCATGTCGAAAGGCAAGTGATTTATTTCGAATATTCTTGTCAGAGGAAGGAAATAGGAGCAAAAGGGGGCGCGAGAGGAGCTGAATAGGGGGAGAAGCGCACCGGACCCAGTCATAAACTCCATCATGATCGACATTGGCAGCAGTATCGGCAATCAACAGCACACAGTAATACTGTTGTCATTGTGGTTGTCCTTCACAACCACTTGTCCGCCTGGACCAGGAGACCGAGCAGCTGACAGAGTTGTTTATTCGAATTCGTTGTTGTTATTCGACAGTGCTTTTCTTCAAATGCTTGGCATCAGTGGCGCACTAGTTGAACATCATTGCTAGACTTTTGGGGCATTCTTGACAGAAGTTTTAGCCGGACCATGTCTGGGATTGGTCATCTCGAAATATCTTGATCGTGGGCTGAATATTGCTATGGATGGAAACTGACCATACGTCTTCTTCCTCATTTTCTCTGTCCTACTTTCCCTCGACTACTCCCTGCGATTGACTGGCGACCTTTTTTTTTTTTACGCTTCAATCGAATGATTCCGGTGTTTCTGTGCCCTAAACTCTACGCTGATACCGGACTTTGCTGTCTGTGTGTAACGGCCGACTACAACCTAATTTTGGACACTGGATCCAACCACCATCCCGCACATGCACTGAACACCCCCTCGGCCATGGAAACAAACGATAAACTAATCATTCTCCGCTGAATGACGCCAACAACCAAACAGTGGTTATGAAGATGTATACCAACATGACCAACATCATCGTTCGTCTCTCTTGTGGACCAGAGTGCGATCAAAACTCGGTTCTTCTCAACTCGCACTACGACACCACCTTGGGATCGCCCGGAGCCGTCGATGATGCCCTTGGAGTCGGTGTTATGATGGAGATTATCCGCGTCATGTCGCAGCGACCTGCTGCCACGAAGAACAGCATTGTTTTCTGTATGTCCGATCATGGGAACTTCTTCTGTAGGCAACATCTTGGTATTTTGTGTTTTTACCTAACGATCTTTTTGTGTAACATATTCTAGTGTTCAACGGGGGCGAAGAGTCCCTCCAGGATGCCTCCCACTCCTTCATCACTGCTCATGAGCTCAAGGATCAAGTGAGGGCTGTTGTCAACTTGGAAGCCTGCGGAACTACTGGTCCCGAAATTCTCTTCCAGGCAAACTCTCGCGCCATGATCGATGCATACGGAACCGTCCCTTACCCTCATGGCACTGTTCTTGCCAACGACCTCTTTGCCACTGGTCTGATTCTCTCCGACACCGATTTCCGTCAATTTGTCGACCACGGCAACTTGACCGGTCTGGACATGGCCGTGTACAAGAACAGCTATCTGTACCACACTCACCTGGACCTGGACTCGTATATGGAAGCTGGTTTGCCTCAGCACATGGGTGAGAACACCCTGGCCCTGGCGACCTATTTGACCGAGAAGGCAGACCTTGTTGGCCTGGAGCCTACGACCAGCATTGTCTTTTTCGATGTCTTTGGCCAGTTCTTTGTCTCGTACTCTTGGTCAACTGCCTTGCGAATGCACCTGGTCGTCGGCGGATTCGCCCTGTTGTCCATGGTGACTGGTGCCTCGCGTCCATCTTTCCGTGCAACTGTCTCAATCTTTATCTCGTTCCTGGCTGCCCTGGTCCTACCCAACTTCTCTGTCATCCTCTTGCAGTCCTTGGGCAAGCCCATGCAGTGGTTCTCGCACGAGTGGCTATCGTGTCTCCTCTTTGGCCCCACAGCTCTCGCGGGCATGTTCCTCGTCCAGTACTTATTCCATGACAAGAAGGCCAGCACTGGTGCCAACGAGCTCAGCACACTCTCTGCCGTCCAAGCATTTTACACCATCTGTCTGGGTCTCGCCTCGTATACGGGCTTCGCCAGCAGCTACGTCTTTGCGCTCTACTCGTTCAGCTCAACGATCAGTCTGTTTTTCAACCAGCGACGCGTTTCGGAGGCAAAGAAAGATGGACTCGAGGCTACCCGTGTTGACTATGCCGCCTACTTTGTGGGGGCACTGATGCCGACCGCATACTTTTCATTCGTGTGCTTCAGTTTGCTGGATATCTTTATTCCTTTAACCGGCCGCATTGGCGTGGATGCCCCTGTGGATCACATTGTCGCGGTCTTGACAGGATTCATCACTTTTGTGTTCTGTCCTCCGGTCCTCGCGTTCGCGCACCGATTCGGCGCCACTATGCTCAAGAAGATGGTGATATTCTTGCTGGTGGCCCACGTCGCCATCCTGTTCACCACTTCGGTCTTTATCTCACCCTACAACGAACTCCATCCGAAGCGTGTGTTTGCACAGCACCTTCGTAACTTGACCTCAGGCGAGTCTATGATGTACATTGCGCATGCGGATCCCGGTCCGTTCTACGACTCCTATGTCTCGGATCTTGAAGAGTTGTTCTCGACAAAGTCCGTCTTCCGCAGCCCCGGCAACAATCCCGGTGACTGGAATGCGATCTATCCCTTCAACCAGTTCTTGGAGTCCTATGTGATCGATACTACGCCCTACATCAAATCCCAGACTCTGAACCAGACGATCGCTAATTCGATCAGGCCATTGACGGACTATATACATCAGTCGCCGCGCTTGGTTGCAGAGAAGGTCTCGTACAACTCTGAGACGGGCTATCGTCAACTGACGGTGCTGTGCACGCATCCAGGCCATATCTGGACCGTGGCTAGCTTTGACGCACATCTGGTTTCATGGTCACTCTCGTCCTCGGAGCCGTTTCCTCGCCCGTCGCACTATGTGATCCGCCATGTCGGCGGACACATCAGTGACGGATGGAGATTGGACCTGGAATACAAGGCAGCGAGTATCGACGACAAGCTGACGATTGAATTGACGGCCATGGAAACTGAGGGCTTTGGCAGGGACGAGGAGAGGGAGTTGGTTGGAAGCGGGGACATTGGAGTGATGCGCAAAATCCTGGCGAACCGGCCTCCGTGGGTAGCCTTGACGTACTTTGGCACGACGGTCAGTCGATTCCAACTGTGAACAATCAAAATTGTTTTTTTATCCATAGACTTGGACGTTTTGAGCGCGTCCTTTTTTCTATCATCCACTTGTATATCTATCATTCATCCAATGCAATAAAAAGAGTTGGTTTACTCTTTCGCCGTTTTATGAATCTGGGGAGGCGCACACGTACAGGAAGTATAATTATTACCCCACAATATGCTCTTGCACTTTTTTTTTTTTTTTTTTTTTTTTTTTTCCACGGGGCCTGAAAAGGGGAACGTACGTGAACTATGCTGAAGGGTCCGCCATCGTGGGAATGTTGAAGCGATTCCGAATCTCGATTCTCGCTTTTCTTCTTTCTCTCCTTCATCATCCCGTTTCTCCTTCTCATTTGATCTCTCCACTCTCCCATTCCCTACTCTTCATCTCCACTTGCCCAACCATGTTCGCCAAGCCATTCATCCAAAGGGCCGCCACTCGTGTGCCCAGCCTGACCGCCACTGCAGTAAGGAACACCCCCCTCTTCTCTACGCTTTCTTGACCAATTGACTTCAGTAATTGTCTTTTCCCCTCCAATTGGTCTGTACTAATAACCTCCATCCGGCTTGCCGTATTATAATCTTAGCGTATGACCGGTTTGCGTGCAACCGCAGTCCGCTACCACTCTTCGTACAACACTCATGTCGCTGGTCTGACAGAGGAGCAGAACGAGTTCCGTCTTGCGGTCAACCGGTTCGCCAACGAGGAGCTCGCCCCTCGTGCTGCTGATATCGATCGCGAGAACACTTTCCCTATGGTAAGGAGCCAACCAGCGCTCTTAATTTATTTTCTCTATGGAAACCACAGGGCAAAAAAAAAACAGAATAGTTAACCACCAGTTGCTCTTTTTCTTCTGATCCCATTGAACTGAACATTACATCTGCTTCCCCTCCATTTAAAAAAAAAAAAAAAAAAAAAAAAAAAAAAAAACAGGACATGTGGAAGAAATTTGGCGACATGGGTCTTCTTGGAATCACCGTCCCTGCCGAGTACGGTGGTCTGGGCCTCGGATATCTGGAGCACACCGTTGCCATGGAGGAGCTCTCCCGGGCTTCGGGATCTGTCGCTCTGTCATATGGTGCCCACTCCAACCTCTGTGTCAATCAGATCAACCGCAATGGTAACGATGCCCAGAAGAAGAAGTATTTGCCCAAGGTATTTTTTTCGTTAAAGAATAATCTGTTTGTTTGTTATTTTTTTTCTCACGGGGCCGGCTCTAACCTTTTTTTTTTTTTTTACAATTCCTTTTTTTTCCTTAGTTGATCTCGGGTGAGCATATTGGTGCGTTGGCCATGTCTGAACACACCTCTGGCTCGGACGTCGTCTCGATGAAGCTCCAGGCCGACAAGAAGGGCGACCGTTATATTCTGAACGGAACTAAGATGTGGATCACGAACGGACCCGATGCTGACACCTTGGTCGTCTATGCCAAGACCGATATCAAGGCCGGCCCCAAGGGCGTCACCGCCTTCATCATTGAGAAGGGTATGAAGGGCTTCTCCCGCGGCAAGAAGCTCGACAAGTTGGGCATGCGTGGCTCCAACACCTGCGAGCTCATCTTTGAGGACTGCGAGGTGCCCGAGGAGAACGTGTTGGGTGCCGTCGGCAAGGGTGTGTACGTGCTCATGTCCGGTCTTGATTATGAGCGTTTGGTCCTGTCCGGTGGACCCCTGGGTCTGATGCAGAATGCACTTGATATCACACTGGATTATGTCCACCAGCGCAAGCAGTTCAACCAGCCGATCGGAGAGTTCCAATTGATCCAGGGCAAGATCGCGGATATGTACACGAAGTTGAACGCCTCCCGTTCATATGTCTACTCAACCGCTCGTGCGTGTGATAGCGGACATTCGTCGAACCGTGACTGCGCCGGTGTGATCCTGTACTCTGCGGAGCGTGCGACCGAGGTTGCGTTGGATGCGATTCAGTGCTTGGGCGGAAATGGATATATTAACGATTTCCCTACGGGCAGGATCTTGAGGGACGCCAAGTTGTATGAGATTGGCGCTGGTACCTCGGAGATCAGGAGGATGCTGATCGGACGTGAGTTCAACAAGGAGTACAGGAACTAGAGAAGGGATGTCGACTTTCCATGAAGATATCTTACAATACACTGGAATAAAAACAAAATTATAGAATTTTACTTTATCTGAAGAAAAGAAAAATGGTATCTATTGCGAGATGATGATAGGTGGTCGATTGACCTTGTTCCTCTGGACCCGTAGGAATAACCAGTCGACCGCATCCTTGACCCCAGTCCTATAGGCGTCAATAACCCCTCCCCAGAGTATCTCGTTAGTATCCGTCCGTTATCCAACGGGTCCTGAGCAACGTAAAAAAAAAAAATGTAGCGGCCTTACCCCTCCAATGCAGAAATGGGCAGAACTCTGGAATCGCGTGCGCCCAGGCGTTCTGCGATCTGGTTGAAAATCTCCTTGATCTGTTCCAGTTTGAGGGCCGTGGGCATATCCTGCTTGTTGGCCAGCATAAGCACAGGCACACCTTCAACCGTGTCGTCCATAATCACTTTTTCTAAAGTGTTTAGCAAC